>NW_028327173.1:126664193-126823360 GCF_987537825.1 Furipterus horrens | reverse complement strand
CAGGAATTGCATATTAACAAAGTACAACAGATTATTCTCATGCACATTAAAGATAAAACCCCCAGGCTCTATGGAGCACTACCTAATGTATCAAAATAAAAGAAAAACTGTAACCAATGAAAAATGTTCCCAGAGCATTTTGGAACATAGTAAGAATGATGGATTTAGCATCTCTGTCTCATGTTGTTAGGTTGTTTAAAGCAGTGGTTCAATTCTCTCTAAGCATAAGGATTAAGTATCAGCTTGGAAGAAGCTCTAGGAAAGTGATTCACTGAAGGCGGGCCTCCCAGGTCTGGGAAGCACACGGTCCTTGGCTTCCGGGCACAGGAGCCTCCTCTCTCCTGCCTCTCGCCCAGGTCCCAGCCTGGTGAAATGGAGCTGCCACTTGATCCAGGAATCAAGGGGCTCTGCATGTTGGTGCTTCTGAGCTTGCTGCCACTGTCATCATCTTGCGTGCCAATGGACGGGTCACATGTTCATTCACTAAACAGCCCTTTATTGCGGGCCTTCACACCATGGGAGCCAGGAGCACAGCAGTAAAGAAGGAAGGGAAGTTACCAGCCCTCATGCATCAATACATACACTCTCAGGCCAGTCAGGTGTCAAAAAGTAATTAATCATATGAATTCTCAGTGCCTGAAGAATGGTGCACATGCTGCCGGGCCATCTAACTGGAAGAGCCACTCTAGTGTCAGGGTCCTTTGAGAAAATGAAGTTTCAGCTGAGACAAAGGACAGGGGGAATTTAGCCAGGAAAATGTTTTTACGTTATTTAAAAGAAAGGGAAAAAAGGAAAGGAGGGAGGAAAGAAAGTTACCTCTCCCATGGGCATTGTTTTATTCATGATGTAAACATCATGATATCATATTTACAAAGGGTTAAGAGAAACGAGATCTATCAAAATAGCTCCGTGACACTGAGCTTTAACTTTTCTTAAATTACTTTAAAACTGAATCTTCAATACATTCCATCTACAAGCTTGAGTCACTCTATTTAACACTATAATTTCTGTGTGTTTGCTAGTAAGCATCTATCTACATAGATGATTGATCTAACTGAAGTTATCAAAATAATTTCATAATATTCCTGCCTCCTGGCATCTGTATACTTCATATTGTGTTTCAGCAATCACAAAATATACAGATAAAATGTATGTAATCACATGAACTCAATGATTCATGGCTTGGTCCTTGTAAGACAGATTTCTTACCACAGAGGTGTTCTAACTCTTTCATTTGTCAATCATCCAAACTTGAAAATTACATGATGACTACATCCCTCCTTACCAAATGTCTCCTGGAACAAGTTGGAACATGTTCTTGTGGTCTTTGATGTCTGTGGGCTAACAAGGCATCACTTATTGCCGCCTAACCATTTGCTCACACATTAGCAATTTTCCAGCACCCACACAAAAAATTGAATATGACTTTATTTATAAAATCATGATTTTAGTATTTTTATGGCAGTCAGTTGACTTCTGTGGATACAGGGACTCAGGGAAAGGAGTAGACTCATCCAGAGCAGCAGGTCCTATGGATACACTGCTTCATACCTACCTCCCATATGTTCAGTGTCATCACGGTTATTGTTGTCCCTAAACATACCTTGTGATAGCAATAAGAGGAAGGTGTTCTACAGTAGGAGATGTCCTTGCATTAATGGTGTTTAATACCTTTGAAAAAAGTGCTGTTGACCAAAATGATGTAAAAGCCAAGTATATTATTTTCTCATGGAAGCAATGTGTATGCCCTTATGGATTTATACCCAACTGTGTGATATAAATGACTACGCACTAACTTGCTTAATGAACTAGATAGTCTAAATACCTGTAGAGCATAAATCCTTCTAAAATGCATGAAATGCAATAGCAGAGTAAGAAAATCCATAATTCTTTACATCTTCGTAATTCCTACATTATATTGTTCTGGCTAAATGGTGAAGGGATACATGAAAATAAGAAAATTTCCTTTGTAATATTTTTTTGACCAGGATCTTTGAGGAATATTAGGGTCATTTGATCACTATTTGATACAGTATGCTGCCTTCTGTTTTTTACTGCATTCTCCCTATAACAAACAAAAGCAGTCAAGATCTAGTTCCTGGTCTTTCTATTGAATGACTGAGTCTTTATTCTTTCCTGAACTACCATCTCATTAACACCATTGTTTGACCTTAAACCAATTTAGTTTTAAATGCATGAAACAATTCCTGTTTACACTGATCATTTCACCCTCTGACTCAGTACCACATTGTTATTCCACAATGTCAAAAAATGCCTCCAATTTGTGCTATAAAATGTAGCAGACTCAGAAGCCCTGAATGGACTGAGCTCAGTCTTGAATCATAAAATCTCACCTTTCCATTCCAGCTCTCATCTTGCATGTTCTGATGTACAGTTGTTTTTAGCTATCGCTTCTTTTTTCCCATTGACTATTTTTTTTAAAGTTCTATAACTCATGTACCCAGATAAACATGTCTAAACCTAGAAATGGATATTTATTTAAGTGACAACCCAATTGTACAAACATTTTGCTAACTCCTTTTTTGAAATTACTTTTAAAAATAATTTCTCAGCTTCAGAAGCAAGGTGGGTTCATTCTCTTCAAGTCACTGAAGACCATTCCTTGGTGATGACCTACCTCTGCTGCAGCTCCTTTTACTCTCAGTCCTCTGACTTTTATTTTGCCCCTAGGTTATAAAAAAGGCTTAGGGGTCTGTAGGAAGGGGAGGGAACAGACCAGACTAGCAGCCTAAGGGACCCTGTGGCTGAACCCACCAGGAAGCAAACTCGCCGAGATAAACGGGAGGGCTGTCCGCCAGCTACAAGAACTGAGCTGATACCACGGGTGGGACCTGCTGTGTATTGTGAATGGAAGTCATCAACTTTCAAGTTGCTATGAGCAACATTTAGGTCCACTGAAAACTTAGGTCCAAAGAACACTGCATACACAAAAAAGTATACATTCTTCCAATTGTGTGGCTTTTTGAAACTAACTTCTGCATGTACCATTTACATCTCTAACCTATTTAATGTTTTTAAACATTTTTCAATGACAACATGTTTTTTGTTGTTTTGTTTTTTTTAAATATTAAACTCCTAGACAGAGAGGACTTATGGAAATCTAGTAAAAAGTGAAAAGAGTCATCTTTGAAGTCCCAATGGGTAGAACTCCCAGTGAGGCTAAGTCATTAAGTTCACTCATGCTGATGAGATGCTCTAGTTCAGCTTGTGGGGACAGCCCAAAGTGATTCCACACCCAGACTGGCACAGACTCAAGCCCATTCAAGCGCTAGCATGAAGCAGGCTCAGAAGGGAAGTGGTGTCCTCAGATCACCCCTCCGGGTGTGGGAAGACGTTACCCTGCTTGCCTCCTCAGTGGTCATGTGACCACACACCCTCATTCAGCCTCAGCATTCATCATCATCAGAAGTTAAACCCTCCAAAATCTCCACTGCCATGGCCTCTGCTCCAAATTCACTCTAATTTGTCCAAACTGCACTGGTGCTGAGGAGCACAGTATGGCCTAGTGCTGCCCCTAGAGTTCCAGCTGAATGGCACTGGCCCTGGCCTTGCTATGAGTTTTTCTCTGCTGAGAAAGTCATCCAAGAAAAATGCCCAGGTTCCCAAGCAGTTAAAATTGGAGAGTGAAGAGAAGGCACCTTATGCAGGTAATAAGTCAAATTTGAGGTCATTGGAACCCAAGAGGTCCTTGCTTTGTTCCACCTCCCAGAGGAACAGGCAATGTCTCGCAGGTTAATGAATGCATTAAAATAACTGTACAAAACATTCTGCTTGTCTCAGGAGAGTACCGCCAAATGCCAGGAACATCATGCATTTCCTGTCCTACATGTACTAGACAAAACAACCCTGTGGTCACAATTACCCATGTATGAAATTGTTTAACTAAAACATGGTACTGAGAGCAACTGGCTGGATTTTCTCACCTCAAAAACATGGTCTTACCCTGCCTACAACACTTAAAAAAACAGCATAGTTGTTCCATAGAGGGTTGCACAGGGCTGGGAACCTTTCAATTTGATTCAATATGTCTGGGTGGTCAACAGTATGGTGTAGAAGCAATGTATCAAAGATGTCATTTCTGGCTCTGGCAACAAGGTAGACATGCAGACACTGTTATTTTTATTATAGATCTTGGCCAACAGATTGTTTTATAAACATCATTGAAAGTTGGTTATTCTATAAGACATACTTGGAAGCTTATGTTTCAGTCCTGTGTAAGGAACTCTTCATGAGATGGAAAAACTGGCTGGAACTTTTATAATTATGTGGTAAGCGATAAGAAGAAATAGAGGGAAGCCATATGGATGTCAGTGACTATGAGGAAAGGAGAGAGGCCAAAGGAGGCAGGGGCAGAGGGGACAGGGCTTGGGAGAACACAGAATGAATCAGAAGAGCCTAATTGCAACAAAGGAAACAACATAGCATCAGGGATGATAACAGAAATGATGACATGTGTAAGGAGAACTGGTTGCAGAGAGAGAATCCAAGTTTGGGGAGGTTGGTTGTACTACCGAGGGTACGAGGAGCCAGGGGAGAGGTTTTAGAAGAATGAATTCTCAGTCAAAATTCAACCACCCAACCAAGGGCTTTCAACTTTAATATGTGGAAAAGAAACCCTGGGTTCTTGATTAAAATGCAGATTCCTTGACTCCATCCCAAGACAGCCTGATTTAGTTCTATAGATGGAACCAGGGACATGTTTTTAAGAAGGCCAGGTGATTCTGCATTTTTTATAAGACATGGGTGTTCTCCAGACCTCACTTGGAGAAGATTCTGCAAGCAAAGCAAAGAAAATATTAGAGAGTTTAACAGCAGCAGCTTATTAGAAGAGAACAGAGATGCTTGTGGGTAAGGAATATGCTACATTAACCCAACCAGGAAACAATGAAGATGGACCTAGAATGAAGGCTGCCCAAAGAGAGAGAACGTTAGATACTGTGGAGATGTGGGACAAGATGAAGCACATCTCCTTAAATTTGTTCCCTGGGTGAAAATCAGCCTTTGCCCTTTGTGGTTACAGATGCCCCTCGTCCCAATTGAGACCAAAACAATATATTGAAGAAAGCTCTAAAAATAATCAAGCATGATAATTCTGGATTATCTTTAATTAGAGGGTGCTCTGGTGTGCTCTGAGCTTCAGAGGGTCACCCTGCATTTGTTACAAGTGATCTGTCACTGTTGCAGGCACATTATTCATCCTTTTCCCCTCTGGTCTTCCCCTCTTCTGAGCGCAGCCCTCTGCAAGGCCCCTGCACTTAGGTTGCAGAATAAAAGAAGTCCCCTCGCCCTGTGTCTCTCACTGCTCCTAGATGACACGCGCCTCCGAGGGGGGATGGAGGAGAAAATCCTCTCCTTTCTTTCCTGCGTTCTGTGCTGGCCCCTCGGTGCCAGGCCTGCGCCTCTGCTGGAAGCACCAGCCTGTCCCTGGGGAGGACATGGGTCCGTGTTGCTGCTGAGCAGTGCCCAGGCCAACAGCCTCCGTGCAGCCAGGATGCCCTTGCAGGCCTGAGGATGGCAGCCACATAGGAGAGAAGAAAGGTGGTGAGGGAGGTTTGGGAAAAGAACAGGAAAAAGCCAGGTGGGGTGCGGAGGGGAGAAATGATCTGGACAAAAACCGCAGCCACCCCCTCTTCTCTGCAGGCAGCCGGGCCTGCCACCATCTCCCTGCCTCTTTCTGACTTTGTTTCCAAGGCCTGTACCTGTGCAGAAACCATCACATCATGCACGACTGACACCATATGCCTTTTTCCTCTCTTTTCTGCACTAACTCTGGAGCCTTGCCATTTCCCCTCTGTGTCGGGGCTCCTGCATGCTGCTTTGAATCAGTTAATTGGCTACCTGAGCAGCTCTCCATGAGAGAGCAGAGATCTGTCTTATGCATCCCAGCATCTCCACAGCACACAGGACAACGCCATATGTAGACTAGATAGGCAATGAGTATTTATGGAATTCAGAGTTACATCATTCTTTTCTCCCTGGATCCACTTCCATAAGTTGTTAAGTTCTGTATGAAGAAAGTCCCTCAAGAGTCTCTCCTTGGGTTAGGGGAATTGCAATATACTTAAAATAAGCACCATCTCAATTAATGTAACAGAATTATAATACAAATTCTGTCAAAAATTAGTACAGCCTTTCACATCATTCATTCCTAGGTTTGTTAGAATTATGCCTTATCTCTACCCTTCTACTGTCTTATCTGTACATGAAGGATAATTGTACCTGCTTCTTGAAAGGTCATTGTCAGGATTATATGAGAAAAATGATTTAAAAAAATAAAACACCTGATAAATTTAAATGCTCAATAAGTGTTAGTTTGTTTCCCCTTCTCTTTTAATTTTGGATTAACTTGCTTTGGGTGGTTTTTTTCACTTTTCTGGATTTTAAAATAACATTTCTAATGTGCAAAAATACTAATTAAGTAGCACCTAGTGATTCCATTGATTCATCCACTTCACAGTTGTTATTTTAAAGTTTAAGTGATAAGGTTTATCCATCGGCATGAGGCACTCCACATCTCGGCCCTGCCCACGGGGCACTTATTCCATTTTTGAATTGTTTACTAATGATCAGCTCTGATTTCTGACAAATACAGTTAAGAAATGAAAGCTAGGCTTGGGAGATGTTCATGCCACTTCTATTTGTATTTAACTTGCAAGAAAAAAGTATGTGTAAATGGGAAAAAGACCTCTTTCAGTAAATACAGTTACTGTGTATTTGTATGTCCTCTCATAAAGTCGTCTTACCGCCCTCATATCCTATTGCAGTGGGTTTCAGGGGCCCCGCTTTGCTCTACACGGGAATGTTCACTGAGCGAGAGAGCATGTGCTGCGGCATTCTCTTCCGCTGTAACCCGGGGAAACAGTGCCTTTTCACCTTCGAAACCAGCCTCTCCGTATTACTCATGCCAGTCTTTTCTCACTAATTTTATGATTATAATGAGGTGGTGGTGCACTAGTTAGCACAGATGACCTTGTAATTGAAAGACTGTAAATTCAATCTCTATCATTGGGCACCGACAGAAATTTAAATAAATACAGCTCCTAAAACCCTCGAGGTAGGCTGCCCACTGACCAGGTTCTAGCAGAGCCCACGTCATGTGGCACAGGGGCCACAGGCAGCCCCTGGGTGTTAACTACAGGAGTCATTAGAAGCAGGTTGCCCTCACAAAGCGAAGTGAGCTGAGGGACGTTTCCTGGGCTTGAATTCAGGCACTATGCCTTGCTCTTCTGCGACATATGCCAAGTTGCTTTTTTGTCAAAATGCTTCCTCCAACAGGAGTCTGACTACAAAGGGAAGCTCCATTCTCAAATTGGACTAAGCAGACAAGGAAATGCTTATCTACTAGGCCACCTTTGTCCTCTGCCATTCATAGATTTAGATGCAGTGAGCTGCCCAGGGCTGTGTTGACATCATCCCCTCACTTGCTGTATTCACTGCCATTTTTCACCCCCATGACCTTGGACAGCAATCCAATTCAGGTTCCCAGAATGAACTGCTGTGAGCATCAAGATGGGTGTGGAAACGGTCAGTCTGAGGAGGGAACCCGTGAAGCTGACTGCTGGCAACATTTGTACCGATAATTGAGTACTTGACCTTGACATAGTTCTGACCTTCCATTTTGGCTTTAACATATGTGTATGTGTCTCTTATTGTAAGCCACCTTGAATCTCTTTTGGAAACAAGTAGCATATAATTTTTTTTAACTAGCTATTTTAAAATACATCCCTGGACCTTGTCAACAGCTACCTAAACTGGCTGCATAGTGCTGACAATGCCTTAAAGCCAGTTATTGGGTTGTCAGAGTGGTGCATCTTTATCCCGAATGTATCACACAAACACAATGGAAATTTCCCATTGCCTTTCAAGTTTTGCATTCTGTATATTTGGTTGTTAGACAAATAGAGCAAGCTTTGCCGACTTCATTTTCATTCTTGGCAGCATGTTTTTATCATAAGGCAGATAGTCATTAATTTACAGAATCAACGCTGGGAACAGCTTTTGTGATCTCATATTAAATTTTCCCCTGAATCCGCCCCTTGGCAAAAATTACTCACATCGTTAAAAAATATTTAATTAGGCTGTAGTTTATACCCAGCTCACTGGGGAAATGTTGGAATTAATATGATTTGCATGAATTCTGTTTCTCTTTTTCTGTCAGAGATTAGTTTTGAATTCAGTTCAGAGGGTCGTTGACACTGCCAAGGACTCTCAATCGTGAAGGTCAAACAGGTAGCAAATGCTTCCCATGGGTAGGCTCCCTGAAAAGACAGCTCAAAATTGCTTTTAATTATGGGTTACCTGAAAGGCCACTTGCTGTTTTTATTTTTCCACAGATCTCTGAAACACTGCATGATTGGAAGTTTTAGGTAAACTATTTTATTCCCAGCTAAACCAGGCCTGTTACTGTATAGCGGTGGAAGTGACTAGCTATGTGATACCCAAATAATTTTCCTAGCACCTTCCTGATTTCTGTTCATTGTTCACAAAAGAGAAAAGTCTCTTCACTTGGCACTGGGATATGGATAAAGTAGTCTTGTAAGACAGTCAGCAGTGAGTAAATCTTCTACATAGCAATGCATCTGCTTGCTTAATTATCTCTCACAAGATAAGATACAATGTTTAGTTATGCATTTCCTTGTTTTCTTCCACGGGTTAGGAAAAAAACCTTAGGGAATCCACAGTCCTATGCCATTTTTTTCTTTCAAAAGAAAATTTAATGGAATATTTAATTAATAATCTAATCAATCAATTAATCTCGGTTACATAAGTGTTGAAATCTAATTCTTTTTCACAGCTATATCAATAAAAGAAGTGAAATGGCTACCCACTTATCAGGATAATAGGAAACCTTTACAGACACAAAGAAAAATTGACATTGTATTAATTCTGCTACACTGGTCCTGAATTTGCCTGTGTTAACAAAGTCTTCTTTGCATTTTAGACAAATTTCAGTTCACTCTCTGGGGCTATCAGGTATATCTTTTATGTCCTAACCTTTTTTCTACTGATGAAAAAAAATTACTAGTTAGGTTTTATGATTCCCAAAGGTTTGGGCTCTGCAAGTCTAAGTAAAGGCACATTCCAATAACAAAAGGGCATTTAAACTTTTTAGGCATTACCTCTGTCTTTATTGTTGACATCTAAGTTTAAAAAATATAAACCATATGCTATCAAATGCATACAAACCACATCATGCTGCTGACTAGCCAACTGTTGATGAATAAATATTTATATTCCAAATGATTTATATGGGGCTTCTATCAGCACTGGAAAGAGGAGAGTCAGTTTGACCCTGGATTCTAAAAATTGTGAGTCAACTCACGGAGAATGGATGCTAGGTATATGCATTTCATTAATAGCCTTGTTTGACAACAAAGCTAATGAAAATCAAAACATGTTCCAGGTTATTCCAAAGTGTTCTAAATTAGAAGAAGCTTAAAATAGGAGAAAGGGTGATGACTAGAACTTTCTGAGAACACATGCTCTGCCATGGGTGACTTACCCACCACACAGTCTTATTTAGTCCACAAAACACCTTTCAAGATGGATACAATTATTCCATTTTAAAACTGAAGAAGTTGAAGTTCAAAGAGGCAGAGTAGATTGACCATCTTTTTAATTTAGTCCCTTCTTTTTACACATGAACATACTGAACCTAGAAAAACTAAATGACTACACACAATAACACAATGAGTTAGTCTTAAATGAGACTGGAACCCAGATCTCCTTGCTCCCTGCATGGTGCTCTTTCAACCTAACCCAGGTAGGTGTCAGAACTCTCCCAAATACATCCTGAGACCAGCTCAGGCTAAAAATCTGTATTAAATAAAAATAGCACGGCTGTTTTCCCTATGCCTTCATTAGCTCATTTTGCGTCATCTGTTTTATAGCACGTCAACTCAACTCTTGCTTTCCCCAGATAAACCCAAGTGTGCATGTGGCTTTGTGAAATCGTTTACTCAACAGGCTAGATGCACTGCCACCAACTGGTAGAAGGACATGCATGTAAACACCAAATAGCACATTTACAGTATTCTTGTCTGAATATATGAAAACCAAAACGCATGCCTAAAAGACAGTATGTGAGAGAGAGCTGTGATTACATTACTAGAAATCGTTTAAATTCCAGTGGGACTGGAGACAGTAACTCGGCCTTAAAAAAGAATACAGGTGACTCGGAAAGCCAGAAGAATCTTTTTCCATTTAGTTTTTTGCTGTTGTGATTGTTGTTTACTTTTGCTTTTCCCAATACCCACCTTTTTTGAAGAGCACAAAACTATAGAGTCCTTATTTTATTCTCCTCATATCTCTCCAAGGTAGCAGGCCTCAGAATTTCATCCCATGGTATCAAAAAAACACAGAGTTGAATAAAAATCATGGAATCTGCAACCAGATTTCTATCTGTTTGAACATGAATACTACATCCTCTCTTCCTTTGCTCTGACAAGGAATAAATCATGAGAACAGTTTCTGAGAATAGACTCTAATCCTGGGGCTACCAGCTCTCTCAGATGATGGCAAGGTCCCAAGTGCATCCCAGGGATCCCCTCCCTTGTCCCTATTCATAGCATCGGGCTAATGAGGCAAATAAATAAATAAATAAATAAGCATAGTATCAACTTTCTCCTGTTTCATCAGACTTTTTTCACAACTAGATGTACTGAATGAGGATGGCAGCTGAGATACAATGAAAACCTAAGATTAGCATTTGGGGGCAGAGGGGATTTCTAAGTAACCAAAACACTGTGGTAACCACGTGGCATGTATTGATTTCTCTTATCAATTATGATTCAGGGCAATAGAATACACAGGGTAATAATAATTTTTGTTATTATTTTATTATAACTACGGTTTATCAACTGCTTATTATATGCTAAGCACATTATTCATTTCAACAACCCTAAGAGTAAGTAGTAAGATCTACATTTTATAGGTGAGAAAAGGATGGCTTCACAAGGTTAAATAAGTTCTCAGGGTCACACAAAAATTGACATAGCTAGGTGCAAACCCTGGCCTTTCTAACTCCAAAGTCCAATTGCAGCTGTGCCTCTAATCAAAGCAATGTCTCAAACAAAGCAGAAGCGATCTCTTGCCCCAATTGTACAACTGATGGAGCCGTGGGACTGTTGCAGGGTCCTGCGTTCTGGATCTCAGGTCTCACAATGATCACAACACGGAGTTCAGGGAGGAGAGAGGCAACATAAGAGAAAGCATTTTGAGATCATCAGTTTAATCAAATCAACAAATACTTATTAAGCACAGCACTAGGTAGCTTGGGAACTATAAAGATGAATAAGATTTTCATCTCAGACATCAAGAAGCCTGCATTCTACAAAAGGATTTAATATAAGTATAAAAATAGCTAAGTAGAAGAGTGTTAATTAAGCTCCTTTAGTTCTTGGAACAAGTCATTTCCATTTCCTCTACAAGTATGACATTTTTAAGACTGTAGATAAAAAGTAGTTAAAGAAAATGTTTCTACAGCACACATTAAATTGTTTTAAGAAGCAGGTGGGGAGAATGAGGGAGTCAGTACAGTGGTTTCCCCGTGTCAAGGGCAATACTTTCTGAGACCCCCAAAGGACGCCTAAATCTTCAGATAATACCAAACCCTATACATACTATGTATTGTTCCTGAATGCAATTTACCTATAATAAAGTTTAATTTATAAATTAGGCACAGTAAGAGATTAACCATGCTAATAATAAAAATAGAACAATGATGGCAATAGTCTGTAATAAAGTTATATGAATGTTGTCTCTCTCGCTCTCAAACTATCTTCTTATAGTGGTCACTGAAAGGAAGCACTTCATGATTTATCTTTGGCACATCCAAATTACCAGCATCACTGCTCTTGCACTTTGGGGCCATTATTAAGTTAAACAAGGATGCCTTGAATACAAGCACTGTGATACTATGACAGTAGATTTGATGACCCAGATGGCTACCAAGTGACTAACAGGCAGGTTAGGCTGGATACGCTGGAATTGACTGCAAGAAGCGTAGAAATGCTGACTTTCCCATCCAAATATTGCCTCGTACTCTAAGTACACACTCAAAGCTCCTCCAAATCTTAGGTATCGATTTTCTGGGATGCCAACCACACTACTTTCTTGTTTTTCAGCCTGAAAAGGCAGAGAACTTATGTGAGCTCACTCTGCCAGTCTTTCTTCTGCATTTAGGCTTCCACTCTTATATCAATAGACATTGTAAAGTTGAGGGGAGTTTTTATGTAGTTACTTACAACATTTGTTTGGTGTTTTCTAATTCTTTCTTCATCATCATAAGAAGCAAGTATTGTTTCTTCAAGGTAACAAGTTACAAATGAAGAGACAAAGAAGGTACAGTGCCTTGTTCACCCTCCTTCCGTGAATCAGTCCTGACGGGGGAGGGGGTAAGAAAACAGACTTTTTCTTCCCAGGCTAATGCGTAAGCTAATAGTTCATATTATGCCTTTTTACATTAACAGTATCATCTTAACTCGTCTTTTTCTTTTCTACTTTGAAAACTCTGATTCCATATACCCCTTGAGGTATTATAGGATGGCAATAAGTCCAGGACCATGGTTCCCATACAACTTGTGACAATAGAATATTGTTTTTCAAGCTAAAGTTTTTTGAAAAACCAAAAACAAAACACACAATAACCTCTAGTTGGAAAGTGAGGTATCCCAGAGACTCTTTATACTGGACCCCATAAGTGGGCTCCAAGAATCTGTAAATTTTCTCAAGTTATCTGCAACATCAGGGAGAAGCTGGGGAAGGAGTCAATACTTTTCATCAGAGTCTCAAAGTATCCATGATCCCAGAAATCCCTAGAATAGCAGTCCTTCTGTTCAACATGAGAATCGTGATTGTCCCCCTCTTACTGTAGTTTATGAATGTGCTTCTGAATCATATTCAGATGTTTCATTGAGTTTCTAACGGCTGTGCCACAGTGATGATGGTAAGTCCCAGAAGATCAGATTTAATAGCCCGAGCATGGGCTTCTGTTCATGAACGGATAAGCATAATTGATAAGATACCGTATTACTCTGGGACCTCAAACACTTCCCACACCCTTCTAAATCAGTTTATTTCTTAATAAAATTATAATGCCAATTATTTTTACACTTTCTCATTTATTCATTCTCTTGATTGCTATATATGGAATACACTATGTACCAGGGGCTGTAGCAGTAAACTAGACAGATACGGCTTCTGCCCTCAGAAAGCTTAGAGTCCAATGAATTAAAATACCTTAACTGTCACTCATCATTCAGTACATGCCATAAGCTTTGTTTTGGCGCATTGCATGCATTATCTCATTTAATTTCGACAACAGTATTGGCAATCATTATTATCTTTACTTTTATGGTTAAGGAGATAGGAAAGTATTCAGTAACTTGCTCAAGGTGGGGAATAATGGTTCAGATCTCAGGCCATCTATCTCTAACTAGAATCTGCATTCATAACCAATACTCTCTATTAGCAGCATGTACAAGTAAATATTAAAAAACTTTTGGAACATAGTCTACTTTGCCTATACCATTAGCCATGAAACTGGACCTAGCTATCCTGAATAACTAATGAAATCTTCCTAGTCCCAGAAATGTAGCCTGTTTGTCAGGCTATCCTGGGAGGTGCCTTTTTAAACTTTCAACAGAAAAGGCAGGAATTCATCAGTCCTAAGACAAGGACCTCATTTCTAAATGATGCAATTAAAACTAGAACAAGAGACCATAGTAATTGTGGACAATCACCCATAACCATTAGATAGTACAGAAAGGCTGGCTGTAAATTCAACCAATAGGTTACCAGGAAACATACCTTCAACAATCTATTTCATCTAAGGAAGCAAAAAAGTAGTAGCATTAGATAATAATGACTCATTAGCATCTTGAAACTGGGATTATTTGGCTTTGGTCATTGAGACAATAGAATAGATGCTGAGAAAATCATAGGGACAGTCCATAGTAGAAACAAAAAGACTTCCCAGGTATAAAGGAAGCAAGTGAAATGTCACTAAAATGAAAACCCCTGAGCTTTTTTGCATAGCCATTTCAGACTAACCCAGCTCCTCCCAGGGCAGCTCTCCTGAAGTTCAGGGGGCAGTGGTCTGTTCCATGTGGAACAAAATGGATGGGCTAAGTGAAGGATATGCAAAATTTGCAAGAGGGATGGACTTTCTGGCCTGGAGTATAGGAGGAAAAATATTAAAGTAAAAAGGCAGGTATAAATACCTAGGTGCTAACAAAAATGGACGGAGTGTGCCCATTGCTTCTTGATGCCAAATTGGTGAGCTGAGAAAACACAGTTTTCTCTGATGAAGCCCCAATTCTAATTTTTAAAAATGGTGCAGAGCTTACCAGTCTCTATCAGTTAAGTCTGCCAGGTGCAAACCATCTCCATCAGTCTGTTCTCCAGATCATATTTGTCACATCTTACTCTGATAAACTAGAACTGCTACCTGTGAGGCTTTCTTGTTCTTTTATGGGTAAAGAAACAGCTCCAGTTGAGTCTTCACAAAAGTTGCCCATGAAATCCTTGAGTCTTCCTTGTTTTTATTTTATTTTGTGTTATCGTGTTCTTCTTGGTATGAAGAGCATGAAATTTTCAATTTGCAAAAGGATTTAATCAACAGTAAATGTTTTGAATCAGATTAAAACAAAAATTCTTTAAGAGCTATGTATTTATTCTGTCCTGCTGGGCACACTCATTTTATCTTGCTTCTGAAGGGCAGTGCAAAGCCATAGATGCTCTAATTAATTCATTGCAACAGGCAGGGATGTTAATGGTTAATAATGATGAATGTTTATCTTGAAAATCCTGGGTTCTTCTTCAGAATGTGCCTGCTTCTCCTTGACACATCAAAAATGAGAAATCATCTACGAGACTGTTTTATTTGTCTGTGTTTCCCGGATAGCATATTTACATACTCACGAAGGCAATCAATATAAGCAATCCCAGGTCTTCCAAGAATCCTTAATTACATGTCTAAGAATGCATATATATTCCCATACAATACTTGTGTTTCTACAGTGTTCGCCCCCTCACCCCTTTGAGCTGACATGTCCTAAGACTCTTTGAAAGCAGTAAAATCAAGGGTGTAACAGGCAAATGCACAATGAGTTGTTAAATGTGATGGCAAAATAAAAAATTTTTTAAAAGCTGCAGTCAGTATGATCAGTAAAAAAAAGAAAGAAAGACAGCCGGCAAACTGTCTATCATGTGATGAAATTTGACAGTAGGGATTATGGCTTTGATGGACCAGAACAGCTAATAGAAGAAGCTGACATTTTTGAAACCCTGCTAATTAAGGGTTCCTTCCTTAATATTAAAATAAAGTCTTTGTCTGGGTTTTATGGTTGGAGAATCAGGTGTTTTCATTAATATATGCCAGTCAGTCTTAATAAGCTTGGAGGGCAGAGGAAGTTATTATTGAGTGACCTTCTACAAAATAAGCATGTTGCTAAGGGCTCTAACCCTGCCCTGTTCAGACTGATGAATCTCATTTCCAATGCAAAAGCTTCACAAGAAATCCAAGTATTCTCTGTGCAATCACAGAAAATAATCCTGTGTCTCTTGTAATGTCCAGAATTGCCACTTACTACACTACTACTGTACAATGAATATTACAATACATATTATTTTTCTAGCACAATTGTCTACATTTCTGAATTGCCCAGAATAGAAAAACTTATTGTGAAGACACTTGTATTGAAAAGTCAGCTCATTTTAATACTTTTCAAATAGTCATCTATTCTGTTCATGAATTATAATGCTCAGAATACATCTGACAATACTGGCTTTGAAAAAGGAGATATGTCTATATTATTACGTATTCATTTTCAAATAGATTTCAAACAGATTTTAAACCATTCATTGAAATTCATTGGAATGATAAATTCACAGTTGGATTTTGATTGACTTTTAATCCAATTTTACTTTTGATAAGTTTTCAGTCACCTCCAACCTTTCCCAACCAATATATTTTTTGTTCGTCTGTAAGTTTTTAAAGCAAAACTGATGGGGTATGGTAAAACCTGAAGGTTTTGATAATTATATGAAAAGTTTGTCGAATGAATTGGTAAATTTAGCTAAAACCAGCAAAGCGCCACACTCCAAGTGATTTGTCTAAGTTCCAATGTACAAGTGCTTGTCTTAAGAAAATTGTGTTTATTGTAACTGGCAGTTGGTTCACAACCTAGAGCAAAACTGAAAGAGTCTTTTAGTTACCACCATCTCGAGATGATGAGGAAAAGTGCAGCCAGCCAAGGTATTTGGTGTTAGGATTGAAGATTACCACCTTGAGGATTTGCGGTTGCCTAGCCTTTACTAGCTGATGCTCAACTTGCGCTCCTTCTGCCTGTCCTCAGAGGTCTAGCTGGGTAGCCCTTCTGTTGCTGGGTGCACAATCAGGTAAAAAGACAGCAAATCGACTAGAGTTTTTTGGAAAAGGAAAGAGCTGAATTAAAAATTGTAAAGTGCACCATGGGTTTTGTGTTGACTCATGAAAAACCAAAAACTACTGACCATAAGCGGAATTGATTAGATCATGCCAGATATGGGAACAAATAAGATGAGAATCTTGGACCCAGGGCTTCAGTGTGTGGGACAAGAGGTAAATTCAAAGCGCAGCAATTATTTCAGCCTATGTCTATGAGAGGCAGTTGTCTTTGAGTTACAGACTTGAGAGGAAAACAATATATGGCATTTACTATAAAGGATTTATTTTTTAAAAAGATTTTGTTTATTTTTATTAGAGAAGGGAAGGAAGAAAGAGAGAGAAAGAGCAGTACCTATGTGAGAGAGAAACCTCTATCAATTGCTTCTCATAAGCATCTTGTCCAGGGACTGAACCTGCAACCCAGACATGTGCCCCAAATAGCAATTGAACCAGTGACATTTCAGTTTGTGGGACGACGCCCAAAGCAACAGAGCCATGCTGGTCAGGGCCTTATAAGTGATTTGTTAAAGCTGTTCTTCAGTATTGTAAAAGGAAAAAAATGTTAACACAGGCATAAATCCATCTCCTTAGGGCCGAAATCAATCACATAGTGTTTATTGAGCCTTTACCTAATACATTTCCAATGTCCTGGGTTTAACCCCAAAATAATGTAGCACAATACCCCAGCCCTTATCACTTCCAGTGTAGTTAGAACCTGTTATGTCTTTGATTGCTCCCATTTTTTTCATCAAAGCAACCTGTCCCTTTTTATTATCTTATCTGTATGGAACCAGCATGGGAGTTGCTCTCCCAGACTCTTGGGGCATGGCCACCTCTAGATTCATCCATACCAGCGCTACTCAAAATGTGGATCATAGACTAACAGTGCCAGCACTACACAGGAACTTCTTAAAAATATAGAATCATGGGCCCTACTCCAAACCTATGAAGCCAGAATCTCTGGGAACCCATGATTCGACATTTTAAGGAAATACCCAAGGGGCCTTCAGAAATTTGAGAGGGAACAATCTAGAATGCTCATACCACAAATAAATCATATGCTACACTTGCTGTCATATCTTGTAGTCATATCATTTAACTTGGGTTTGTTTTATCTCTCCAAAGTGGCTTTAAGTAACCTCCTTGATGGTAGATGCCAAGCTTTAATGTTTTTCTTAATCCCCATAATCCAAACTCAATGTCTTGCAGAGAATAAACAATTGATAAATATTTGATTGACTGATGTCTTTAATTAAATTATAGATTAAGGCTAAAAATTCAATCCTTTTATTCTAAAGACACTCCTCTATTTCTATTATGTTTTATTATCTTATACCTCTCCTTTTTAATATCACCTTCATGGTATTCTAATACTTCATCTACTTCTACTCCAGGGATTCTGTGGTTCTGCATCAGTGCTGTCAACAGAAATATGTTGTCAACCATGTGTAGTTCTAAATTTTCTAGTAGCCACATTTAAGAAGGTAAAAGTAAATAAGAGATTAATTTTAATATGATAATACAGTCCATTGATTGTAACATCAAAACATTATTTTAATATCTAATCAAAATAAAATATAAGATGTTTTGCATTCTTTTCATTTTTGGACAATATCTGAAGCATAGTGTTACTTTATTTACACTTAGAGCATGTTCTAATTCAGACTAACCGCATTCCAAGTACTCACAGGCACACATGGCTGCCATATTGGACAACACTGCTCTAGAGAATATTCACAAATAAAGTGAAAGGGTGTCTGAAATCCCTGAAATAAAATACCAAATTATAGATATGCTATTAAGCTTTTTTTTTTTCTGGTGATACAGAACACAGAATTTATCAGATTCCCAAAAGGGCTTGCTCCCCTCCCCACACCACCGGACTCCCTCCCCAAACACCTTAAGAACCACGGTGCTGCTTTTAGCCTCTAGAATGATTCATTCCTTTTGACTCATTTCCTCTACTTGCCAGTTCTATTTACATTACCTATTCTAACAAAACTAACGTCTCTTATTAAGGAGTTGTGAATTTAACTTATTTCTTTAAAATAGCACCTGGAGAATGCTTAGAGTATTGACTTGCTTCATAGAAAATAACCTCAAACACTATCACAGTTAGTAATTACAAAGCCAAAATAAAATAAAAGTGTATTAGACCTTTTACTTATGGTAATTCACTAGGAATAAATTATCACTAGACCCATGGTGCCCACCTGACATTCAGGAAGTTCCCAAGAAGTGCTAAAACATATCAACAGGGAAGGTTCTGGAAGGATCAGTAATTGATCACACAACACAGAGAATTTTATTCCTCCTTGTTCTCTTCACTGGGTTATTAACTCCCAAATTAATTTCTTGACATGGGATACCAACTCACTTTCTCCAATGTCTAAAATATTTTTGTACACCTTGTGATTTTCTTGGATGGGATTTTTCAAGGTCCCTCACAGTGATGTAGAGGAGGACCGCCAGCTGTTTCAAATATGACATCTGTGGTGTTGGCATAATGCTCCAGTCTGAGAAACCGAGATGTCAGTTGAGCAGGATCCTCTTTTTGTTTTACTTTCTCTTAAACAGAAAGATCTTTAAAGGTATACAACCAAATCATTAGGTTGGCCAAAAAGTCCATTTAGTATTTTCCATAAAATAAAAGACACGTTTTTCATTTTCACCAATAACTGTATTGATTTGGGTATTTTAAATATGTAGGCTGTCTCTCATTATTGGTTTCTAGTGGGTAGAGACCAGGGGTGCTGCTAAACATCTTCCAATGCATAAGACAGCCCCACAGCAAAGAATTATTTGGCCAAAATGTCAATAGTACCAACAGAGTTCACAAACCATTTTTGACACGTTTGACCAGTCACAGCACCTCCTCCATACACCATACACTGCACAAATCTTTTTTTTTTTTTCATTTCAGTTGTGTGTTTACCTTTCTTGAAATAATAAAGCATAATACACTTTAATATTAAAATGGCTACACAAAAATTCACCAATTTTGATGTGTTTTTTTTTTAAGCACGCTGATGAGAGAGCTGTCGCAATACGATCTAACAAAATTGTTTTGAATGAAGTTAAAGACAACTGAGCACTGCTAGAGCCATCGTATGGAAAAA
This sequence comes from Furipterus horrens, assembly GCF_987537825.1. Classification (NCBI taxonomy): domain Eukaryota; kingdom Metazoa; phylum Chordata; class Mammalia; order Chiroptera; family Furipteridae; genus Furipterus; species Furipterus horrens. Next base: position 126,803,791 of record NW_028327173.1, on the reverse strand, counting down.
AATCTAAACAAACATTTTGGCCAACCCAATATCTCTGTTAAGCCTTTCTGGTTTTGTTGTTTTTTGTTTATCTCTCAACAGCATTATCGTGAAATTAGCTCCCAGTGAGGGCTGATGTTGCTGATCTTCCATTATAGAGTAGCCTCTTTAAAAACAATCATCAATGATTAATTGTATTATTTATGTGCATTTTATTACTTATTATTTTATAATTACTTATTATTATTGGATTAACAGATCTAATGTTTTAGTTTCACTGTAATTAGAATAAAATAAAATACTCTTTGTAACTTTCAAAAAACAAATGGAAAAGTCAATCTCATAATAGTTATTGTTTTCCTTATCCATTTACCTTCCTTTAAAATAAAAGGTCTGTTCAGAATCAGGGAAAGATTTAAATTTCAGTATTATCTTACAAGCATTTGCTACTTTTTCTGGTCACATGACCAAATGGAAGAGGACAAAGTTTACTATGAGAATAACAAAAACGAACAAAAATTAAGATACATTGATACTGATGCCTGGCTGTGCATAATATGAACCTCAGTGTGTATCTAGATTTAAATGGCAAATATTGAAGCACGTAAAATTTGAGGATAATGGATTAACTATGCTAGTATCAAGTATTTTATGTTGATTGGTCTCCTTACCACCAAGATAATGAAGAAAATTTGAAAGTGATATCTTATTATTCATTTGATCTTCAGAGAAGAGAGACTGACTTCAGTTAGTTTTAAGACTATTAATGCTTCTTTCTTGGCATCATTTCACATTTTACTATGATGTAACTTTCAATTGCATCCTTTTCTCCTTTCCAGCACTGTGATCAATACTAAGAAGTTGGCCTTTCCTTCTCTACAAATACTTTAAAACTTCAAAATTATAGGAACCTTGTAAAGCAAGGTTTTAAAATTTTTTTATTTAGTCACTTTCACAAACCTCTGGGCTCATTTATGTGATGTAATGTCCCTCAGTATTACAGCATTCTCTAGGTTCTTCCTTTAACAGATATGTCTTATTGATAGGAAAAGGATACTGACATGCCAAAACTATTCAAAACCACTACTTCCATGATGTGAGGTATCTGAACCATGATGGCAAGAAAAAATGAAATATAATTTCCTAAGCAGAAAATAAAATGTGGAGACTTCAAAATCTGGATCTGTTTTATACACAAGCTATTTCTAAAAGTATTTAAATATGCTGTATTGGAATCTGAGTCTCTGTAATGACCCATTCAATACTTTTGCATATTTAGCATTCAGTGTTGATTATTGATTGATCAATTCAGTTATTGAGAATGATAATCATAAAGGCAGACATACCATTCTTAATAAACTGTCTGCAATTGGTTCTTTATGTCCTTTTTTTTTTTCATGACTACAATAGCTTGCCTTTCTTTTTCCTCTCTGAGAACTAAGAAATCCATTGGAATATCTCCTGACATTTCTTAATCAAAGTTCAAAATTGGTTATGCAGCATTCTCTTTGGATACTGTGGTTACATAGTCTCAAGTCAGGCATTCCAGGGGTTAGAGAGTAGTGTTTTTTTTTTTAAGTACTTAGCGTTACTAATCCCCACAGGAGTTGAAATGTTATTTCTGATAAAATAAACATAGAATATGTTATCTTTTAGCTCATATTCTTCTAAGGGAAGACATTGTTAACATATCTGTGAGAGAGTGGATTCACTTTCTTATTTGATGACATTGAAAGGATTTTTCATTCTACCTCATCGTTCTGATACAGAACCTTTCTTTCTTCTTGTTCTACTAATTTATACACATATTTCTGTATCAGACCCAATGCTTTTATGCATTTTTCTTCAGATAAGTCAGCAAATACATAGAATGAGACAGAGCAGTAAAGAACATCAAGTTTCTGTCAAAATAGTTCATAAATATTCAGGAGAGTTCTGCAATATGTAGGAAGTTATGAAGATGGCATTAAGATATCAGTAAATCCAAAGAAAATCTATGCTAATCATACTATCACATCTTATTATACTTTATTCTTTTATCACTTTATTATCCCTCAATAATATACATGTGACCCCCCCCCAAAAAAAAAAAAACCCTACAAATCATAACCTGTTGTCATGCGATACAATTTCCATCTTATCCCAGTAAGGATTTTCTAACTAGGATGTCAGGGTCTCATGGTAGATCTGAAAGACTGACCTGGAAGTTAGGTTTCCAAGTTACTTACCACTACCATACTCCTCCCTCGGCCATGACCTTCTATCCAAATGTTGATGTCATGCCTTGGGGAGAAGGGCCCAGCTGCAAAAGGACTCCCGAGAAGGGCTTAACCAACTGCACCTCCAGTCCACTCAGGAAATCTCAATGCCCTCAAAAAAAATTCAAAAAACCCACTATCTTACAAAAGTTTTAGGACATTTTACCTTAAATAGCAGGTTTTGCAGGACCTTTTTTACGTGATAAGAATGAACTTAGTGTTATTCCTAAAACTGAACAATTTTTTAAAGAAAAAATAGGTTTTATGATCTTTCTTTAAAAGGTACCCTCTAAAGTTGTTGCAATACGAAGATGACTGGCAATATTGCTCCCTGTTCCTCATTTATGCCAAAACCTTTCTATCAAAGGAGCACTGAAGCCAGTGATTTGCTCTGTTAGGGCATCGCGGTAGTTAAAAAGTATTTGCTCACCCCAGGGGGCCAAGCAAAGGCTATTGACATGCTTGCTTGATGTATGAAAAGACAAATTAGTGCCCCATCCTATCTACCAGCAGGGTACAATGACCCGACAAGGAAAAGTCAACTCAAACCACTGTATAATATATTAACATTTTTTTCTAGGAAACTTCACAGTTACCACATCAACTGTGTCTAGTGTGCAAATTACATGCAAGCTAAGAGAATGTAAAATAAATTTGAGGAAGGCCATGTGGTTTAGCTTGACTATGCGAGATGACATTAGTGGCTACGGTTTGTCTTGGAAGAATCTATGGTAGCACTGAGTGGGGAAAGGCAGGGAGAAATGAATTGAAACAAAAAATGGTTATTGCTCATTGCCTGTCTCCTGCCCCTTAAACATCTCAGCTGTTTTCTAATATACTAGGCAATGTGAGGGAGGAATTTCTCTTTTAGAGTCACTCAGCTGGAGTAAAGGTGTGAGAGGAAAACAGTTCAAAGGCCAATGGGTCTGTTTTTTTTTAGTATAATTAACAGAACATGTTTGTTTGTTTGTACCGCCATATAAAGTGACTGACTTAACTATAAACTAAAGAGGTTCTCACATTTGCCTTATAATGACATTTGCACTACAGTAGTCCCTCTCTATATCATGGTTCACTTATCACGGCCTCACTGTATCGTGGGATTTTTTAAAATATTTAATTATTTATCACGGATTTTTCTCTATATCGCGGGATTTTGCGGTACTGTATACGTATATTGTTAAAGTTACATAGGTTAAAGAGTGTAGAATAAATGTAAGGTTCCTACTTCGTGGGGGCTCTAGAATGTAATACCCACAATAAGTGAGGGAATACTGTAATCAAAACACAATATTAGTGTGAAAGGGGAAGATACCTTTCCATTAAGTAGATCATAATTAAAGATTGAATATGGGACAAATAATCAGTATAAAGTGGAGTTTCTCTAAATTTCTACTGTTGGGTATTCAAAGGGATAGTTTAGAAGTAAAGATTTTTATGAAATGTGAAAATTCAGATAGTATAATAAATAATATAAAATAAGTAATCTAAACTTGTCCAAATCAAGCACAGATAAAGCAGACTGTTTTTCAGGCCTAAATATCCATTTTTTATTCATTCAGCAAACATTTAGATTAGACCTACTATGTATAAAACACTAGTTCTAGTTCTCAGTGGACAAAAGTTTTTGGAGAGTTAATGACTGGGAATTTGAAGGTACCAATTAAATCTAGGAATATTGGAGTGAAGCTCTGTTAAACTTTCCTATTTCAAACTAACATGAAGTAATGTCTGCTCACCAAGTAAAAATATCACTAGCCTTGGTTTCTGCCATCTATTCTGAGGCACAAAATTTAGAGTCAGGTAAGTTCTAAGTCTGTCTTACCTAGTCAATCTTCACAAGAGAAAAAAGAACCTGAATACTAAAAAAGTCAGTATTAGGTTCAAAGTCCACTTGACTCAATCTACCAGCTCTCAGGTAGACAGGGAGCCAAATAGGCTGAGCAGGGTCCTCAGAGGAACTCTGTCCTTTTTTCCTTTTTTTAATTTTTAAATTATAGTTGATGTACAATATTATATTAGTTTCAAGTGTACAACATAGTGATTAGACATTTGTATCTCTTACAAAGTGATAATCCCGATAAATCTAGGACCCACCTGGCACCATACACAGTTATTAAACTATTACTGACTGTATTCCCTATGCTGTACTTTTTTTTGTTTGTTTTTTCAATTATAGTTGTCCCATTTTTTCCCCATTGCTCTCCCCATCCAGTCCACCCCTTCTCCCACAATCATATCCCTCCCCGTTGTCCATGTCCATGAGTCATTTATACACGTTCCTTGACTAAACCCTTCCCTTACTTATCCCCCTTCTCTCCCTCCCCCCTCCCCACATTGACTTTTATTCTGCTCCTTGTCCTATTTAGTTTGTTTATGTTGTTCTTTAGTTTCCTGTATTAGGTGATATCATAAGGTATTTTTCTTTCTATGCCTGGCTTATTTCACTAAGCATAATTCTCTCTAGTTCCATCCATGTTGTTGCAAATGGCAGGAGTTCCTTCTTTCTTTCTGCTACATAGTATTCCATTGTGTAGATGTACCACAGTTTTTAATTCACTCGTCTACAGATGGGCACTTAGTCTGTTTCCAGCACTTAACTATTGTAAAGTGCTACTATGAACATAGGGATACATAAGTTCTTTTGAATTAGGGTTTTAGGATTTTTCAGGTATAATCCTAGTGGTGGAATCGCTGGTTCAAAAGGCAGTTCCCTTTTCAGTTTTTTGAGGTAATTCCATACTGTTTTCTTTTTTTTTTTTTAAGTATATTTTATTGATTATATTGTTACAATAGTTCCAATTTTTTCCCCTTTGCTCCCCTCCGCCCAGCACCCCCCTTCCCCGACAATCCCCTCCCCAAGTCCATGCCCATGGCTCACCCTTTCATATATTCTTCTTCTTTTTTTTTTAAATAATTAATGAATTAGTTAAATATTTTAACAATAAAAAATAACAATCCCTCCGTCTCAGACTTAAGACCCTTTACAATCTTATAAAGGACAATGGACGAAGGTCTCGAGCTCCTCTAGCTGCTTCAAGCTGGACATGGTCGTCGTCCTACCTACCCTTGGGTCAAGAAATCCCTAATAAGAGTGGGGGTTTGGAGGGGAGGGTGGCCTTCCCACAAGGGGAAGGATCGTGCAGACTCCAGGTTGGTTGGCTGTCTCTGGACAACAGCATGCTTGGTTTAACAGGCTGGCATCCTTGTTGTATTCTGTGGGCAACAGGGTTAAAGGACATCATTCAATCCGTAACCACTAGATGACAAAAGGCAGAGATTAATTTTTCAATGTCCCACATTAGGGAAAAGAAGGGTTTCTTTGGAGGAAGGTATGCCAGGTACATCTCACCTGTCCAAAACCCTTTTGCCCATTATACTTAGTTTGGACTGAGGGAAATATTTTAGGTTTCCCCCCTCTCAGGCCTCTGGGCTCTTTCTGTCCAAGCCATTAGGATAGAAAAGAGAAACCAGTTTTAAAGTGAAGCCCACAGACCACCCCGTTCTTCACCAACCCAGCCACTTAGTTCAGCCAAACCAGTGAGTCTCAGGAGGCAGCAATGCAGACAGGATTAAGTGAGGCCTATACGTACAGACAATCACTCAGGTAATGAGATCGTAGGCTTATGCCCTTTGAAAACAGAAAACACATGTTAATTTATGTAACATAACCCACATACAAGTCTCTAAATCTGTAGGACTGTCTTATCGGAAAGACATCCAGTTGCAAGGCATTTGACGTTCTTCTTGCCTGTAAATTAAACATCTTTGATAATGCCACAGACATAGTTTAACTTTCAAATGAAAACAAATTTTAAATGAAAAGAAACTTTAAAGATGGTTAGTTGCATTACTTTATAGTCTACCACTGGGCATTGTGATCTTTCTTGAATCTTGATTTTTCTCCCTAAGATTACCTTCCTTGTCATTAAAGGGATTGCATTAAGTTCATTTTTAATTTATCCTGTTCATTTGCATAAACACAACAAGAGCAGCAAATGATCACTTATGATCTTTAGTTCTGCTTTGCTGGAACTTACGCAAGGAACATTTAGGGTGACCTTCAGTCTGCCCTTCAGGGCACAGAAGTTGAGCCACATACCTGGCATTCAGCCTTGCCTGTAAACACCTGTCTTTTCCAGGTCCTCCTGGTTTTCCATTGTGCTTTAGGGTCCCTTCTAGCCATCTTTCAGGAAAACAACCTTCGTTCCTTCCCTGGAAAGATTGCTATGGACCGCTCATCCATCCAAGGTACCAGGCCTTTTATCTCGTGGACTTTTATTACCTTTGAAAGTCAGTCCCAGTTGCTCAGGGCTTTTTGGTAACAACCAAAGCCCAAGCATGTCTCCTTTAGGCATGACATTCCATTCAAAGTCTTAGTTAAAAAAAAAAAAAAAAAAAAACCTCTATTAACAACTGGTCTTATTAGTTTTATGCAAAGGAAGTTAGGTCATTACTTACTTCTTTAGAATGCCAAATTCTGGAGGGATCAGTTAGGGAGAAAAATATACAGTGTGAAGGAAAATCCTTGTCCTTCTAATATTCACTGAACTTGCATTTCTATTCTTTATATTTTTATTTTTTTCCCCACTAAAAATGTTTTTTGTTTGTTTTTCCATTACAGTTGTCTCACTTTTTTCCCCCTCTTGCTTCCCTGCACCCTGCCCCCCCTTCTCCCACATTCAGTCCCCACCCAGTTGTCCATGTCCTTGGGTCATTTATACATGTTCTTTGACTAGACCCTTCCCCTTCTTACCACTTCTCTCCCTCCCATCTCCCCCTTTGTTACTGTTAGTTTATTCCTTGTTTACATACCTCTGGTTCAATTTTGCTCATTTGTTTGTGTTGTTCATTAGTTCCCTGTAACAGGTGATAGCATAAGGTAATTTTCTTTTGTTGCCTGGCTTATTTCGCTAAACATAATTCTCTCTAGTTCCAATCATGTTGTTGCAAATGGTAGAAGTTCCTTCTTTCTTTCAGTACTTATTCATTGTCATTTTCCCCCTTTGTACTCGTGTTCCTCTCTGTCTCTCTCTGTTTCTTCATCTTCTTAAAGCAAATCCTTTAGCATCTCTTGCAATGCTGGTTTGGTGGAGATGTATTCTTTTAGCCTTCTTTTGTCTTGGAAACTCCTTATTTCACCTTCCATTTTGAATGAGAGCCTTGCTGGGTAGAGTATTCTTGGTTGTAGGCCTTTGTTTTTCATTACTTGGAATATATTTTGCCATTCCCTTCTGGCTTGTAATGTTTCTGCTGAGAAATCTGATGATAGCCTTATTGGAGCTCCCTTGTATGTTATTAGTTGTTTCTCTCTTGCTGCTTTTAGGATTCTCTCTTTGTCCTTGAATGTTGCCATTTTAATTATGATGTGTCTTGAAGTGGGCCTGTTGGGGTTCATCTTCATTGGGACCCTCTGTGCTTCCTGGACTTGCATGATTCTTTCTCTCCTCATGTTAGGGAAGTTTTCTGTCATTAGTTTTTCAAAGAGGTTTTCTATCCCTTGCTCTTCTTCTTCTCCTTCTGGAATTCCTATGATACGGATATTATTACGTTTCATGTTGTCCTGCAGCTGTCTTAGAGCCTCTTCAGTCTTGTTTCGTTTTGTTGCACTGTCTGTGAGTTTTTGTCTACATTGTCCTCCAGCTCGCTGATCCGATCTTCTGCTTCCTCTAGCCTGTTTTTAATTCCTTCTTCTGTGTTCTTCAATTCAGAGATCGTATTCTTCATTTCCTCCTGGCTCTTATTGATAGCTTCCATGTCCTTTTTGATGCTGGTATAATTCTCAGTAAGTTCCTTATAGTTCTTCTGGAGTTCACTGTAGTTTTTCTGGAGTTCTTTGTAGTTTCCGCTGAGCTCATTGAGCTTCTCCATAATCCATGCTTTCAATTCCATATCTGATAGTTGGCTCCCCGCTATTTCATTGAGCACTCTTTCTGGGGACTCTACCTTTCCTTTTGATGTGGGGTTGTTTCTCTGTCTCCCCATTTTTGTGACTCCTATTGTTTGTTGGTGCTTCTTAGAATGATCTGCACTTACTGGATCTGCCTCTGGTGACGTCAGATCCTGTACCAGTCTGGGCCTAGGCAGCCTGTTGGAGACTTCCAGGGATCTACTGCCTTTGTCTGACTCCTTTAGTTGTTAATCTATTCAATCTGTGATTAGCTGTCAGGCTTAAGGACCGTGGGCGTGGCAGCTTAATTCCTGTAGGCAGGGCCTTTGCTTCCCCTCAGGCTGACGCCACTTGGAGGGGAATGGTCGGCCTGCAGTGTGGGGATGAGTCAGCACTGGGACCCGGCCGGCCGCTTCCCCAGCTCTCCCTTCAAAGCCACGACACCAAATTCTCCCCAAGCATTTCCAGTCCTCTCTGCCTTTCCTCTGCTTGTGCCCAGGGTAAGTGGGGGCAGAATATTTTCATATGTGATCCGCTTAAGAGCTCTTTTTCTCCAGCTGTTTCTCTCCGGCTAGCAAGAAACCCTGTGGCTTTTCACTTTTCTCAGCTGGATACTATTTTACTTTCCACTCTGTTGCTGTTGGCTGGGAAGCTCAGCTGGGGTTTAGACCCTGCCCTTCTCAGGGGGAATCCCCGGCTGCTGAGCTGTTTCTCAGTCCCTTCAGCTGCTACCCGTGTGACGCCAGCCAGCCCTTCCACGTCTCCGCACTCCCTACTGGTCACGTTGTGATGTAGCGGCCTTTTCTGTCTCTCCATGGTTATAAGACTTCTCTCCAGCTGGTGTTCAGTTGGTTATTCCAGATGGTTTCTCGAAAATTATGTTGTAAATCCAGACTAGTTCTGGGAGGAAGTTAGTGTAGCTTCCACTTACTCCTCGCCATCTTGTTTCTCCCTCCATACTGTTTTCCATAGTGGCTGCACCAGTCTGCATTCCCACCAACAGTGTAGTAGGGTTCCATTTCTCCACATCCTCGCCAGCACTTGTTTGTTGTTTGTTGATGATGGCCATTCTGACTGGTGTGAAGTGGTATCTCATTCTGGTTTTTACTTGCATCTCTCTGATGGCTAGTGATGTTGAGTATTTTTTCATGTGCCTATGGACCTTCTGTATGTCCTCTTCGGAGAAGTGTTTGTTCAGTTCCTTTGCCCATTTTTTAATTGGGTTGTCTGTTTTCTTGATGTTGAATCGTATAAGTTCTTTATATATTTTGGAGATCAGTCCCCTGTCTGAGATATCATTGGCAAATATGTTTTCCCATATGGTTGGTTTCCTTTTCATCTTGCTGATGTTTTCTTTTGCTGAGCAGAAACTCTTTAGTTTGATGTAGTCCCATTTGTTTACTTTTTCCTTTGTTTCTCTTGCCTTAGGAGATATATCCATGAAAATATTGTTACATGGGGTATCTGAAATTTTCCTGCCTATGTTTTCCTCTAGGACTTTTATGGTGCCGTGGCTTACATTTAAGTCTTTGATCCATCTTGAGTTTATTCTGCTGTATGGTGTAAGTTGGTGGTCTAGTTTCATTTCTTTGCATGTCCCTGTCCAGTTCTCCCAGCACCATTTGTTGAAGAGGCTCTTCTCACTCCATTTTATGTTCCTTCCTCCTTTATCAAATATTAGTTGACTGTATAGTCCTGGATTTAATTCTGGACTCTCTATTCTGTTCCATTGATCTATATATCTGTTCTTATGCCAATACCCAACTGTTTTGATCACAGTGGCTTTGTAGTATTGTTTGATGTCTGGTATTGTGATTCCTCCTGCTGTGTTCTTCTGTCTCAAGATTGCTTTGACTATTTGGGGTCTTTTTTGGTTCCATATACATTTTGGAGTATTGGTTCTAGGTCTATGAAATATGTCATTGGTATTTTAATAGGGATTGCATTGAATCTGTAAATTGCTTTGGGTAGTATGGCCATTTTGATGATGTTGATTCTTCCCATCCAAGAACACGGTATTTGCTTCCATTTATTTGTATCTTCCTTAATTTCTTTCTTCAATGTTACATAATTTTCAGAGTACAGGTCTTTTATCTCTTTGGTTAAATTTATTCCTAGGTACTTTATTTTTCTTGTTGCTATAGTAAATGGTATTTTTTTGTTTGTTTCTGTCTCTGATATTTTATTGTTGGTGTACAGAAATGCCTTAGATTTCTGTATATATATTTTGTACCCTGCTATTTTGCCAAATACATTAGTGGAGTTTATAGGGTTTTCTATGTATACTATCATGTCATCTGCATATAATAATAGTTTTACTTCTTCTTTCTCAATTTGGATGCCTTTTTTTTTTTTTTTTTTTTTTGTCTGATTGCTGTGGCTAGAACTTCCAACACTAAGTTGAATAGGAGTGGAGAGAGTGGACAGCCTTGTCTTGTTCCTGATTTCAGGGGGAATGATTTCAGTTTTTGTCCATTGAGTATGATGTTGGCTTCAGGTTTCTCATATATAGCCTTAATTATGTTAAGGTATGCTCCCTCTATTCCCATTTTGCTGAGTATTTTCATCATAAATGGGTGTTGTACTTTATCAAATGCTTTTTCTGCATCTATTGATATGATCATGTGATTTTTGTCTTTCATTTTGTTTAGGTGATGTATTATATTTATTGATTTGCGAATATTAAGCCATCCTTGCATCCCTGGGATAAATCCCACTTGATCGTGGTGTATGCTCTCTTTGATGTATTGCTGGATCTTGTTTGCCAATATTTTGTTGAGGATTTTAGCATCTATGTTCATCAGTGATATTGGCCTATAGTTTTCTTTCTTTGTTGTGTCTTGGCCTGGTTTTGGAATTAGGGTAATAGTGGCTTCATAGAAAGAGTTTGGGATTTTTCCCTCTTCTTGGATTTTTTGGAATAGTTTGAGGAAGGTAGGAGTTAGTTCTTCCCTAAATGTTTTGTAAAATTTGCCTGTGAAGCCATCCTGTCCAGGACTTTTGTGTGCCAGGAGATTTTTGATTACTGTTTCAGTTTTCTTCTTTGTTATTGGTCTGTTGAGACTTTCTACTTCTTCTTGATTCAGTTTTGGAAGGTTATATGTTTCTAGAAATTTGTCCATTTCTTCTAGGTTGTCAAATTTCTTGCCATACAGTTTTTGTAGTAATTTCTTACAATCCTTTGTATTTCTGTGGTATCAGTCGTGATTTCTCCTTTTTCATTTCTGATTTTTTTTCGGGGGCAAGAGGGTCTTCTCTCTTTTTTTCTTGATGAGCTGGCTAAAGGTTTGTCAATTTTGTTTATTTTTTCAAAGAACCAGCTCCTAGTTTCATTGATTTTTTTCAATTGTTTGTTTGGTCTCTATGTTATTTAATTCTGCTCTGATCTTGATCATTTTCTTCCTTCTTCTTGCCCTAGGCTTTGTTTGTTGTTGTTGTTCTAGTTCTTGTAGCTTTAGGGTTAGATTTTTTATTTGAGATTCCTCTATTCTTTTCAGATATGCCTGTATTGCTATGAACTTTCCTCTTAGGACAGCTTTTGCTGTGTCCCATAGGTTTTGGACTGTTGTGTGTTTATTATCATTAGTTTCCAGAAATTTCTTGATTTCTTCTTTGATGTCATTGTTAACCCATTCATTATTTAATAGCATGTTATTCATTATCCATGAGTTTGGATGTCTTTGATTTTTTTCTCTGAGGTTGATTTTTAGTTTCAAGACTGAAAAGATGCTTGATATGATTTTAATTTTCTTGAATTTGTTGAGGTTTGTTATTGTGTCCTATCATGTGGTCTATCTTTGAAAATGTTCCATGTGCATTTGAAAAGAATGTATATTTTGCTTCTTTGGGGTGAAAAGTTCCATATGTATCAGTTAAGTCCATGTGGTTTAATGTATTGTTCAATGCCTGTATATCCTTGGTGTTTCTTTGCTTCGAAGATCTGTCTATTGTTGATAATGGAGTGTTAAAGTCCCCTACTATGATTGTGTTGCTGTTAATATCCTTCTTGTGGTCTTCTAGTATTTTCTTTATGTATTTGGGTGCTCCTATGTTGGGTGCATATATGTTTATCAGTGTTATATCTTCTTGATGGATTGTTCCCTTAAGTATTATGAAATATCCTTCTTTATCTCTTTTTATTGCCATTGCTTTGAAATCCATTTTGTCTGATATGAAAACTGCTACCTCCGCTTTTTTTTCAGGTCTGTTTGCTTGGAATACTTTTTTGTACCCCTTTACTTTCCGTCTGTATAAATCTTTTGTTTTGAGGTGTGGTTCTTGTAGACAGAAAATATGTGGATTCTGTTTTCTTACCCATTCCATTACCCTGTGTCTTTTAATTGGAGCATTTAATCCATTCACATTTAAGGTTATTACTGACATGTATTTATCCATTTCCCTTTGTACCTGTGTTCCTCTCCTCTTTTTTTGCTTCTTTTTCTTAAAACATTCCCTTTAGCATCTCTTGCAGTGCTTGTTTTGTGGAGATGTATTCTTTTAGTCTTTCTTTGTCTGGGAAACTCCTTATTTCACCTTCCATTTTGAATGAGAGCCTTGCTGGGTAGAGTATTCTTGATTGTAGGCCTTTGTTTTTCATTGCTTGAAATATTTTTTACCATTCCCTTCTGGCTTGTAGTGTTTCTGTTGAGAAATCGGTCGCTAGCCTTATCAGAGCTCCCTTGTATGTTATTTGCTGTTTTTCTCTTGCTGCTTTTAGGATTCTCTCTTTGTCTTTGAATGTTGCCATTTTAATTATGATGTGCTTTGGAGTGGGTTTTTGGCATTCCTCTTCATTGGGACTCTGTGCTTCTTCAACTTGCATCTCATCAGGTTGGGAAAATTTTTTGTCATTACTTCTCCTATCAGCTTTTCTATTCCTCATTCCTCTTCTTCTCCCTCTTTTATTCCGATGATCCTGATATTATTTTCCTCATGCTATCCTGTAATTTCCTTACATCGTCTTCATACTTTTTCGATCTTTTTTCATTTCATTGTATTGTCTGAGAATTTTTTTCTACGTTGTCCTCTAACTCACTGATCCGATCCTCTGCTTCGTTTAGCCTGCTTTTGATTGATTCTACTGTGTTTTTCAGTCCAGAGATTGTAGTCTTCATTTCTTCCTGGTTCTTGTTAATAGTTTCTATGTCTTTTTTTTTATGCTGGTGTAGTTCTCCGTAAGTTCCCTGTAATTTTTTTGGAGCTGTTGGTAACTTCCTTGGAGGTTGTCATAGTTGTTTTTGAGGTTGTTGAGTATATTGAGCTTCTTCACCACCATTGTTTTGAATTCCATGTCTGTCATTTGGGCTATGTCTATTCCATCTACCTCTCTTTCTGGGGATTCCTCTTTTCTTTTCATTGAGAGGTTGTTTCTGCATCTTACCATGTTGGAATCTTCTTGTTTTTGTTTTTTGGATTTATCTGCTTTGACTTCCTACCTTTGTGGTATGAGATTCTTTATAGGGGATCTGGGGGTTTCAGTGGTGCAGTCTCTTTCATCTCCTGATCCTGATGTTCTTGGGATACCCTTTATGTCGTTTGTTTATGCTGTCTGGTTATATTTCAGATGCTCTTTGGTGGGATTTTCCCTCTGGCTAGTTGATTGAGAGTCACTCTGTCCACTTTGTCTTGAGTTCTTTTGTGGAGATGCTGTTAAAAACATAAACACACAGCCCAGGCAGGAAAGCCACACCCTCAAAAATATTCCCAACCCTCTATCCTGCTATCATCAGCAAATGAGCCAGATTAATATAAATGTAGAGAGGTTAGGGCTTTTATACTATAGGAAGAATAGATAAGAGTTGTTTTAAAAGAGGAAAAATATGATTTTTGAGAGAGGGGATGATAGATTAGTAATAGTAGCAAGTAGTGTCAAGACTATGCAAGATAGTAGGTAACATTTTCATTGTATGTTAATAATAATAAAAGAAGAAGAGGGAAGAATGCAGAATGTAGTAAGAAAGTGGAATTGATGAGAAGGAGAGATGGTATGAAACAAATTAAAGAGATAGTTTTTAAAAAACTTTTTAAATAAAAATAAAAATCAAGATTAAAAATAAGAAATTAAAAACAATTAAAATAAAATAAAATACAAATTTAAAAAACTAGAACAGAAATAAAAAATTTTTTTAAATGCAAAAGGAAAGTTTTTACTCAGTTCAGCCTTTGTGTGTCATCTTCTTTTTCTTGATCCACAACTGGTCTGATGAGGCGGGCCAGAGGTTCCTGATCCTTGCAGCAGCGGTGTGCGTCTGCTTGTCATGTTGATTGTGTGCCTGGGGCCCCGCACGCCTGCGGTGGCCCGTGCGTTTCTTTGGCGCCTGTTGGAGCTGGACGGGGTGCTTGTGCGCTAGCCTCAGGCCTGCTGAGTTGTGCCCCAGGAGTAGGTCTCTTGCCCCTTGGGGCAGGGCCCCAGACACTTGTGCACGATGGAAGTGAGTGTCTGTGAGTTGCCGCCACCCACTGTTCCCGCGCAGCAACCACCCACGGTTTCCTCACCTACCTGGGCGGGCACAAGCAGAGCCCACACAAGTGGTCTATGCTCCAGCCTGGCGCCCACTGGGGCTGGCCAAGGGTGTCTGTGCACGGTCTTCTGCGTGCCCAGCGGGACCTCCCTGCGCCCATTGCGGCACTGATCTTATGTCTGTTGGGGTGTGTCTGAGGGGCACCCAGACGCGTGGCCAGCAACTTGGCTGTGTGCCTGGGCCAGTGGATGAGGACACCTCCCGTGCATGCCCACATGACCCAAGAGGAGGGTTGGGGAGTGGGCGAGCGCACTTCCGCACCTGTGCTCTTCAAGAATGTCCTATCACCCCCAACCTTTCCTCCCCTCTTCGCAGTTCACAAGAGAAAAATATAAAGGAAAATCACGTTCTCACATGCACAGCAGTATGCTGTTTCTTGTCTTTCAGCGCCAGATGCCACCTGGCCCACTGCTGGCTCTGCCAGTGAGCAGAGATCTGCTCTCCTCCCGATTCCTCTCTGGGGAAGCCTGTGGTCACCAAAAAGCCTTTGTGTATTTCCAGCCACAGCTCAGGGAGCCAACCCAGTCAGAAATCCCATCTTGTCCCTTTTTCCTCCGCTATCCTCACCAAACAGGTCATTCCCAGGTGGTTTTCTCTAATCCAGCAGTGCCAAGGCTCAACTCCTGCCAGTGTCCAGCTGCTCCCTCCCCATGCTGTGCTTTACATCCTCATGACTATTCTGTAACTGCCAATCTGTACTTTTTAAGCCCTTTCCTTTTTTCTTTTTACCCAAACTCCTAACCCCCTTTCCCTCTGGAAACCACAAGTCTATTCTCTGTATTTATGAGTTCGTTTCTGTTTTATTTGTTCCTTTGTTTTTCTAGATTCCACATATAAGTGAAATCCTTCGGTATTTGTCTTTCTCTGTCTGATATATTTCAATTAGCATAATACCCTCTAAATCCATCCATGTTGTCACAAATGGCAAGATTTTATTCTTTTTTATGGTGGAGGAATATTCCATTTTATATATGTACCACTTCTTAAAAAAAATTTTTTAATTGATTCTAGAGAGGGGGGAAGGGAGGGAGAAAGAAAAAGAGAGAAACATCAGTGCAAGAGAGAAACATTGATCAGTTGCGTCTTGCACACAACTGCAACTGGGGACCAAATCTACAACCCAGGAGAGTGCCCTGACCAGAAACTGAACCCACAAGCTTTCTGTTTGTGGGACAATGCTCCACCAACTGAGCCACACTGGCCAGGGCAAGTACCACTTCTTCTTTATCCACTTGTCCATTAAGAGACATGGCTTGGCTATTGTAAATAATGCTGCAATGAACATGGTATGTTGGATTTCTTCAGATAAATACCCAGAAAGTGGGATAATGGGTCATATGCTAGTTTTAATTTTAATTTTTTACTTCTAGTTTCAATTACCACACTGTAGTGGCTGTAAGAATTTGCAATCCCACTGAGAGTACACAAGAATTCCCTTTTTTCCACTTATTCGCCAACACTTGTTTGTCAATTTATTGATAAAAGCTGTTGTGACAGTTCTGAGATGATGTGTCATTGTGTTTTATTTTGTATTTCCATGATGATTAGTGATGTTCAGCATTTTTTCATGTGTATATTAGCCATCTGTATATCCTCTTCGGAGAAGTGCCTATTTAGGGCCTCTTTCCATTTTTAAATTGGCTTCTTTGTGGGGGGGTTTTCAGGGGGTCAGGGGCATTCCTTGATTTTTTGGCATTAAGTTGTATGAATTCCATATATACTTTGGATATTAACTCTTTTTTGGATGTATTATTGGCAGATATCTTCTCCCATTCAGTAGGTTGTCTTTTCATTTTGTTGATAGTTTTCTTCGCTGTGCAAAAACTTTTTAGTTTGATATAGTCCTACTTCTTTATTTTTTCTTTTGTTTCCCTTGTCTGAGGAGACGTACTCAAAAAGATATTTATAAGAACAATATCAATGACTGCCTATGCTTTCTTCTAGCAGTTTTATGGTTTTGAATCTTACATTTACATCTTTAAATCATTTTGAGTTTATTGTATATGGTGTAAGAAAGTCGTCTAGTTTCATTTTTGGCATGTATCTCTCCAGTTTTCCCAACACCATTTATTGAAGAGACTCTTTACTCCATTGTATATTCTTGCCTTCTTTGTCATAGATTAATTGGCCATATAGTTGTCAGTTTATTTCTAGTCTCTCTTTTCTGTTCCATTAATCTATGTGTCTGTTTTTATACCTACACTATGCTGTTATCATTACTACCTTGTACTACAGTAGTCCCTCTCTATATTGCGGTTCACTTATCGCGGGATTTTTTAAAATATTATATTTAATTATTTATCACGGATTTTTCACTATATCACGGGATTTTGCGGTACTATATATGTATGTTATTAAAGTTACATAGGTTTAAAAATGTAGAATATGTTTAAGAACATAAGTAGTGTTTATAAAAGTGTGGAAAAGGTTAATAAAGGAGTGGCAATAGTTTATAAGTGTGGAGGAAGGGTTTATAAAGCCTTCCAATATATATAAATACTAAAATAAATGTAAGGTTCCTACTTCGCGGATTTTCACCTATTGCCGGGGCGGGGGGGGGGGGGTTCTAGAATGTAATGCCCACCATAAGTGAGAGAATACTGTATAGTTTGATATCGGGTAGCATGATACCTCTGACTTTGTTCTTCTTTCAGGATTTCTTTAGCTATTCACGGTCTTTGTGGTTCCATGTAATTTTTAGAATTGCTTGTTATAGTTCTGTGAAAAGTACTGTTGGTATTTTGATGGGGATTGCATTAAATCTATAGATTGCTTTGGGTAGTATGGACATTTTAATGATGTTAATTCTTTCTATCTAGGAACAGAGTATATGCTTCCCTTTATTTGTATATTCTTAATTTCTTTTACAGTAGTTCCAATTTTTTCCCCTTTTGCTCCCCTCTGCCCAGTAACCCCCTTCCCTCCAGCAATCCCATACCCCTTAGTTCATGTCCATGGGTTATGCATAGTTCTTTGGCTTCACCCTTTCCTATATTATTCTTAGCTTCCCCCTGTCTATTTTGTACCAAACAATTATGCTTCTTAATCCCTGCACCATATCCACATTCCTCCCCCCTGCCTCCCAGCTGATAACCCTCCAACTGATTCCCATACCTATGATTCTGTTCCTCTTCTGGCTTGCTTAGTTGAATTTTGTTTTTATTTCTTAGATTCAGTTGTTGATAGTTGTGAGTTTGTTGTCATTTTAGTGTTCATAGTTTTGATCTTCTTTTTCTTAAGTAAATCCCTTTATATTTCATATAATAATGGCTTGGTGATTATGAACTCTTTTAGCTTTACCTTGTCTGGGAAGCACTTCATCTTCCCCTCCATTCCAAATGATAGCTTTGCTTGATAGTGTAATCCTGGTTGCAGGTTGCCTTTCATCACATTGAGTACTGTTTGCCAGTCCCTTTCTGCCTGCAAAGTATCCTCCAAGAAATCAGATGATAATCCTATAAGCACCCCTTTGTAGGCAACTCTCCGCCTCTCTCTTGCTGCCCCCAGGACTCTCTTTATCTTTCACCTTTGGCAGCTCAATCATGATGCCTCCTGGTGTGGTCCCCTCTGGGTCCAGCTCACCTGGGACCCTCCATGCTTCCTGGACCTGCATGTCCATCTCCTTTGCAAAATTTGGGAAGTTCCCCTCATTTTTTTCAATTCTTGCTTTCTCATTCTGCACTGGTTGACTTTTTCTCTTCCTTATGTTCTAAATCATTGATTTGAACCTCGGTTTTCTTCCCTTCACCATTGGTTTTGTGCAGATTTTCCTTTGTTTCACTTAGCATAGCCTTCACTTCTTCTCTTATGCGTTTGTCATACTCAAGCATATCTGTCAAGTCTGTGAGCATCTTTATCACCAGTGTTTTGAATTCTGTATCTGTTAGGTTGTCTATCTCCTCATCTGTGAGGTTGGCTGTCTCCTCATCGCTTAGTTCTCCCACTGGAACCTTGATCCGTTCTCCCTTTTGGGCCATACTTCTCTGTGTCCTCATTTTGACAGACTCCTGTTTGTTTGCCTCTCTTGTCCCAGGTAGAGCTGTCACTCCTGTTACGCTGTAAGGCGCGGAGCCTTAGGGATTCGTCAGTACAGGGTGACCTGTTTCACCACGTTGTGGCACTGTGTGTTGGGGAGGGGTCTGAGAGGGGACAATGCCACCTGCCCAGCACTCGCCCCTTTTCCAGGCACCTCTCCCACTTCCACACCGGACTGGTGCCCCTCTAGCTGCTGCCCTGGCCGTCATTCCCAGAGTGGGTGCGTCTGCAGATGTTCTAGGACCGTGGGGGCCCTTTAAATGAGCAGACTCTGCTGAGAGACTGACAGTTTCTGCCTCTGCCCAACCCCCACTGGTTTTCACAGTCAGAAGCAATGAGGCTTGATTTTCCCTGGTGCTGGGACAGTGAGCTTCAAGGTCTGGCGAGGAGCTGGGAACACTCGCCAGGTGTCTCTCCTGACTTTTTTAAACGTGTGACTGCACTTTCCACTGGCCTGCCACTGCCACCACTGCCACCTCCTCTCTGCCCCTCCTACCTGTCTGGATGAGTATTTCTTCTTTATATCTTTGTTTGCTGGACTTCCATGCAGTTTCACTTTCTGGAACTTCTGGTTGCTTCTAGTTTTGAGGTAGTTGTATTCCTTCTTAGTTGTGGAGGGAGACACAGCGTGTCTGTCTACACCCCCATCTTGGCCAGAAGTCCCGTTCTTCATTTCTTTTCTCCAAGTAGATATCTTGGTTGTGCCTTCTTGGTTGAATTTATCACCGGGTATTTTATACTTTTTGATGCAATTGTAAATAGGATTGTTTTTCCTTCTGATAGTTCATTATGGATATATAAAATGCAATTAATTTCTGGATATTAATTTTGTATCCTACAGACAGCTCATCGATGTGTCTCTTTCTCCCTCCCTTACCCTCTTAAAAAAACAAATAATTTTGTATTCTGCTACTTTACTGAACTCACTTATCAGATCTAGTTGTTTCTTTGTGGAATCTTTAGGTTTCTCTATATACTACAGTTTCATGCCGTCTGCAATTAAAGACAGTTTTATTTCTTCCTTTCTAATCTTGATCCCTTTTATTGCTTATTTTCTGTCTGGTTGCTGTGGGTAGGACTTTCAGTACTGTGTTGAATAAAAGTGGTAAAAACAGGCACCTTTGTCTTATTCCTGATATTGAAAAAACTTTCAGCATTTCACAGTTGAATATGATATTAGCTATGGGTTTGTCATATATAGTCTTATTTTGTTGAGGTATGTTCTCTCTATCCACACTCTGCTGAGAGTTTTTAACATAAATGTATGTTGGATTTTGTCAAATGCATTTTATGCATTGATATGAATATATGACTTTTATTCTTCATTTTGCTTATATGTCGTATCATAGTAATTGGTTTGTGTATATTGAATTAACCTTGTATCCCAGAAATAAATCCCACTTGATCAAGGTGTATGATCCTTTTAATATATTGCTGGATTTGGTTTACTAATATTATGTTGACAAATTTTGCATCTATGTTCATCAGGAATATTGACCTATAATTTTCTTTTTATTTTTGTTTTTTGTTGTTCTTGTTTGTTTGTTAATGTCTCAATCTGGTTTTGGAAGCTGGTCTCATAAAATTAGCTTGGGAGGCTCTCTTCTTCTTCAGTTTTTAGAATAGTTTATGGATAGGTGTTGATTCTCTTTGAATGTTTGGTAAAATATACCTATGAACCTATCAGGTCCAAGAATTTTATTTGTTAGTTTTTGATTAATAGTTTTAATAGTTATTGGTCTGTTTAGATTTTCTGTTTCTTCTTGATTCAGGCATGGAAGATTGTATGTTTCTAGGACTTTACCATTTCTTCAAGGTTGTTCATTGTTGACACATACTGTCATTAGTATTTTCTTATAATTCTTTATATTTCTTTGGTGTCATTTGTCACTTCTCCTATATCATTGCTGGTTTTATTTATTTGGGTGATGAGCTTGGTTAAAGAATTATCAACTTGTGTATCTTTTCAAAGAACCAGTTCTTGGCTTCATTGAATGTGTGTATATATGCACATATATACACGTGTGTGTATGTGTATGTATGTGTGTTACACTCTAGTTTCTTTATTTCCATTCTGGTCTTTGTTATTTCCTTCCTTCTACTCACTTTGGGCCTTGTTCTTTTTTCTCTAGTTGTTTTAGGTATAAGGTTAAATTGTTTGATATTATTCTTGTTTTTTCAGGTAGGCCTATGTTGCTATGAATTTCCCTTTTCCCTCTAAGAACTGCTTTGGCTGTGTGCCATGGATTTTTGGATCATTGTGTTTTCACTTGTCTTTAGGTATCTTATGATTTATTTCTCAATCTTACTGTTAACCCATTTTAAATCCACCTGCTCTAATGTGTCATTTAAGGCAATTGTTTGTTGGTTGGTTTTCTGTCTGGATGAGCTATCTAACGATGACAGTAGTTGTTAAAGTCCCTTACTTTTACTACTTTATTACTGTCAGTTTCTTCTTCCATGTCCATCAATATTTGCTTTAAATACTTAGGTGCTCCTACATTGGATGTGTGAATGTTTATAAGGGTTATATACTCATATTGAATTGAGCCCTTTATCATTATGTAATGTCCTTCTTTGTCTCATTATACCTTTGTTTTAAAGTCTATTTTGTCTGATATAAGTTTTACCACCTAGCTTTTATTGTTTCCATTTGCATGAACTCTCTTTTTCTATCCCTTTACTTTCAGTCTGTGTGTCTTTCTTTTCTTTTCTTTTTTAAAATTTTTATTGTATTTTTTGATTATCATATAGTCTCCTTATACCCTCTGCCCCTCACAATACCATTACTGTTGTCCATGTCCATGAATCCTTTCCCTTTTTGCTCATTTCCTCCACCTGTATACTCCACACACCCCTTAGCTGTCATCCTTGCTCTCTATGAGTTTGTCCCTATTTTGTTTGTTAATTTGGTTTGTTCATTAGATTCCACGTAAGTGAAATCATGTGGTATTTTTCTTTCTCTGACTGGCTTATTTCACTTAGCACAATGTTCTCTTCTCTTTTATGGCCAAGTAGTATTCTATTGTGTAAATGTCCCATAGTTGTTTTATCCACTCATCTGATGATGGACACTTGGGCTGCTTCCATAACTCAGCAATTGTAAATAACACTGCAGTGAACATAATGGTACTTATGTTCTTCTGAATTAGTGTTTTGAATTCTTTCAGATATATTCACAGTAGTGGGATCTGTGGGTCAAAAGGTAGATCCACTTTTAATTTTTTGAGGTATCTCCATACTGCTTTCCACAGTGGCTGCACCAATCTGCATTCCCACCAACAGTGCAAAAGGGTTCTCCTTTCTCTAGATCTTCGTCAGCAGTTGTTGTTTTGATTTATTGATTATAGACATTCTGACAGGTGAGAAATGATATCTCATTATGGTTTTAATTTGCATTTCTCTGATGATTAGTGACACTGAGCATCTTTTCATATGTATATTGGCCATCTGTATCTCCTCTTTGGAGAAGTGTCTATTCAGGTCCTTTGCCCATTTTTTAATTGGGTTGTTTTTTGGTGTTGAGTTTGTAAGTTCATTATAAATTTTGGATGTTAACCCCTTATCAGATGTATCAGTGAATGTGTTCTCCAATCCTGTGGGTTGTCTTTTCATTTTGTTGATGACTTCTTTTTCTGTGCAAAAACTTTTTAGTTTGATGTAGTCCCATTTATTTTTTCTTTTGTTTCCCTTGCCTGGGGAGATATATCTAATAAAATATCAGTACAAGCAATGTCTGAGATTTTGCTGGGCTAAAAATGGGATTTGTGTTTCTTTCTATCTCAAGTGGGTCTGTTGTGAACAGTGTAAGTAGGGATTGTGGTTCTATCCATTCAGCCACCCTATATGTTTTGATTGGAGCTTATAATCCATTTACATTTTAAATAATTAGACATAAGTATGTAGTTATTGCCATTTTATTATTCATATATTAATCTATTTCTTAAAGAATTTCCTTTAATACTTCTTTTAATACTAGCTTGGTGGTAATGAGCTCCTTCAGTTTCCTCTTGTCTGGGAAGCTCTTTATCTTTCCTTCCATTCTAAATGATAGCCTAGCAGGGGAGAGTAATCTTAGTTTTATGTTCTTGCTTTCTATCACTTTGAATATTTTGTGCCAGTCCCTTCTAAACTGAAAGCTTTCTGTTGAGAAATCAGCTCACAGTCTTATGAGAGCTCCCTAACAGGTAACTGCTTTTTCTGGCTGCTTTTAATATTATCTCTCTGTCTTTAACCTTTGGCCTTTTGATTATGACTTGTCTTGGTATGGACCTCTTTGGATTCATCTTGTTTGGGACTCTGTGCTTCCTAGACATGTATGTTTATTTACTTCACCAGTTTAAGGAAGTTTTCAATCATCGTTTCTTCAAATACATTTCAAATCCCTTGTTCTTTCTCTTCTATTTCTGGTACCCTATGATTTGAATGTTGTCCCAGAGCTCCCTTAAACTTTCCTAATTTTACTTAAACTCTTTTTTTCTTTTTGCTGTTCCAAGTGGGTGTTTTCCACTACCTTGTCTTCCAAGTCGCTTATTTGATCACCTGCTTCATTGAATTTGCCATTGATTCCATCTAATGTATTCTTCATTTCACTTATGATAGTCTTCATTTCTGACTGGTTCTTTTTTATGTTTTCTCTTTATTGAAGTTCTCACTGAGTTAATCTGTTCTTACCCTAAGTTCACTGAGTATCCTTATAATCAGTGTTTTGAACTCTGTATCTGGTAGATTACTTGTCTCCATTTTGTTTAGTTCTTTTTCTGGAGTTTTGCTCTGTTTTTGCATTTGGGACTTTTTTTTTCTGTCCCCTCATTTTGGTTGCCCCCCTGTAAGTTTTTTTTTTTAATATATTAGGCAGATCTGCCATGTCTCTCAGTTTTAGCAGAGTGGCATTATGTGGTTGGTGGCCTGTGGGGCCTGGGTACATAGTCTCCCTAATCACCCAAGCTGGGTGTTCCAGATGTGTTACTTGTGTGCATTGTGTGTGCTCTCCTGTTATAGTTGATAGTTGATTGCTTTTGACATCTCAGTAGATGGAATTGTCCTTCATGATGACTGGCTGTGAGACCTGACTATAGTGGAGAGATGTTCAGGGAATGATCCCATATTGCAGGAGTCACTAGTGTGACCCTGGTGTCAGCTGAGTTCACCCTCCAGGTGTGTCATTTGTGGAGTTGATTGGGCAATGCTCTGGTACATAGTGGTAGGTAGCTGCTAACATTGTTATTGTTGTAGTTGAGGTTCTAAGCACATATCACCTCTGCTGCACCCCTACTGACTAAAGTGTTGTCCCAATGTGACCACACAAACCCTAATTCACAAAAGTTAAACAGGAATATATATGTCTGTGTGTCATCCATTCTTATCCACCAAACAGCAGCAACAACAGCCAGCATTTCTGTACTGCTTATTCCTAATAAAGTGATTTCCTGTTCATGATTTCACAGAATTCTCAGAATTAGGCTTTGAGGCAGGTAAAGCAAGTTTAGGTTTCATCCCAGCTGTCAGACTGTTGCCTTGCACCATTCCCATGGAGTGACTGTCCCTGGGATGCCATCCATGTAGTATGCCTCCCTCCTCCAGAATCCTGCAGAGCAGCAATACCTCCCCCTCCCACAACAGGAACTTGAAGCCCAGAAAAGTTAAATGGGTTGCCTGAGGTCACATAGCAGAAAATAAAAGATTCTGATTTCCAAGTCAAGTTACGACTCTGAGTATTTTGTGCTTTTCCATACACTGTGTGACCTTGACTACAATACATACATAAAGAGTGTGATATTGTCAAATTCTCAGTGTCAACATTTCCATCCAATATTAGGCTTTGGAGTTTCTTGGCCTTAGGATCCTATGAGATCATTGGAGGAGAAATTTCTCACTGTGCCATAGTGTGATATGGCACATTGTAACTCAGTCTTGCTCTAGGTGTGCTATACTCGGGACATTATTTTGTGGAAAGGAAATGCCTGCCCATCCAAGCAAAGCAGGCTGTAGAGATAATGACCTACTACTCCTCTTCATAAGATGGGCTTACACAAATATTCAATAACCAGGACCCCTAAAAGTCTATTGTACATCCCACCCGTGTTTTCATTTTATCACAATCTGTGGTCTGTGCCAAAAGCTACAATTCAGCATTAAAGAAAGACTTGGAGTTTGAGAAAAGTGACAGAAATGTTTATTAAAGCGGTACACTTGGAATCCATGCAAAATGAGAGAGCCTCCCTCATATTCACTAATCCCCAAACAAAATAACCATCAAGAAATATTAAAACACACATTTTATTAGTTTCATTTCATTTCCTAATTGCTTAAAGTCAGCTTACCCATTTACTGCTGTGTGAAATGCTTAGAGGCAAGGCGCACATTAAAGGGATTATTTCCATGTAATCCCTCCCTCCCAGAGGGTAAGAACTGATCACTTATGAATTCTGATTTATGCTCTGTAACAATATCAAATGAAGGAAATAGTTATTGTAAAATGATAGAGTCAGTAGTAGGGTAATACAGTAGGAGAGTAATTTAATAGCAGAGAGAAAGTACCTCATTTTCGGTAAAAGTTATGCGAGCCTTTTTCAGGAATAGCTATTAACCAAACTGAATTTAGCCTCCCATTCTTCTGGCTATCCCTCTGCTAATTGATAGATGTTGAAGATGTGTAGCCTGTTAAGATTTTAATCAAATGGCATCTGGGAGTAGATATGATCATTTTATTGGGACTTGGGGATACTGATTGCTCTCTGGGTATTAGGTTCCCTGTGACAGCCTGCCTTCTTGATGGGAAAAAGAATGCAGGCATTCTGGTGGAATTTGGAGGGATGATGCAAATTTCACAGGAAAGGCAGATATGTAGGCTGGGGTTTTAGGTAAATATCCACCGAGAACATTATGGGAACCTGAACTTCTGGCCATTTCTGTGGTACATCATCACTGGCCGGAGACCATTAAAAACACCAGAGAACTGGGAAATGCATTAGTGACCTGGGAAAGAGCTTTTACTTGTTCCCTTGCTGATACATCTCTCCGTCATAGTACCTATAACCCTGTTCCCTTGCTGATACATCTTTCCGTCATAGTACCTATAACCCAAGTACACTATTTTAGGAGCATTATTGCTACTCTTGAAGGGAAGATTTATAGCATCAGAAGAGTACAGAGGTAAGGCCAGTCCTTATCAGCAACTTCTGCCCCCTTAGCGCAGCACCCAGCCACAGGTCAAGCCAGATACACCACTGAACTAGGTCCACTTCAGGCTGACCCCCCTCTGGTATTTCATATTCATTCTCTACCTTTAGAGTCAGCCAAATACAAAGAATATATAAAAGAAAACATTTTTAAAGCCCTCAAGGAGATGTGTGCCATGCATTTTATTAGATTGAAGGCAAAACAAGCTGATACCAGCAGAAAAACAAAATGGCTGCTTCAGACCCCAGCTGACCTCTTTTGCATGGAAAATTCTCCATATGATTACAGAGCTAATGAGTAATATTTAATGAAAACATTATGCCTTTGCATATATTTGCAAGCAGCACTTCTTCCATTTAAATTTACATAAAAATAAGCTGGTACATATAAATAGGCATCTTGGAAACCTGTGTGCTTTAAGGAAAATACTCATCTGCTATCTCTGGCTATTTCTATACAAAGCCCAAACTTGTCAATGAGAAAACTGTAGGATTCAGTCAATCATCCAGTTGACACCAAACATGAAAGCATTTGATGATGCGTGGATAAAGGAGCTGAGCTCCAGGCCGACGCATCCACATTTCACAGAATGTGTTGGCTTTATGCAAACAACAGTGTATGAGAAAAAAACTGTCCTAAACCATTGCTAGATAAATACATGAGAAAAAAAAAAAATCTTTCTCTTTCAATTTCAAGAATCCTTAAGCAGTTGAGTGAGGATAAAGACTTAGAACCAGGATTGTTTCTGGGGGCTGTGCGTATTTCCTTGTGTATTTCCTTTTCTGCTCAGAATCTGAACCATGGAAGTGCTGAATATGGAAATGAAGGCCTGTGACACC
The DNA here is from genome assembly GCF_987537825.1 of Furipterus horrens. Classification (NCBI taxonomy): domain Eukaryota; kingdom Metazoa; phylum Chordata; class Mammalia; order Chiroptera; family Furipteridae; genus Furipterus; species Furipterus horrens. The sequence goes on along the minus strand of NW_028327173.1, from coordinate 126,777,087 downwards.
TTTCTTTCCCACTCTTTCTCTTCCCCCTGTAGGTGGAGCTGACAGGCAGCAGCGTCTTTGACTATGTCCACCCCGGGGACCACGTGGAGATGGCAGAGCAGCTGGGCATGAAGCTCCCACCTGGGCGGGGTCTCCTCTCGCAGGGTACCACTGAGGACGGAGCCAGCTCAGCATCTTCCTCCTCCCAGTCAGAGACCCCCGAGCCAGGTGGGAATTGCAATCCCAACGTGTGGGTCGGTGGGCAGGACCTTTGCCAATGATTGCACACAAGTTGCCAGTGTGAGGAGACTATAAATAGGTTTAATGGTATTTAACAATTCCATGCAGCTTTCTGTCCCAAGCAGTAATTAAATAAGGGAGAGATTTGAAAATAAGGAGACATTTTAATAAGTATAATCCAGAGATCTAATTTCAGTTGAACAATAGATATAGAAGGCGCTAGTTCCTTTAATTTCTCTGTCAAATTACTGGACAGAAAAGGTTCAGATTTGGAAAGCCCTCTTCCTTTTATTGTTCCATGGCTAAATGTATTGCATTTATTTATTCTGCAGCAAAACCTATGGCAGAGACTTTTCTAATATTAGCTTGCGGGGAATTAAAAGTATTACGGACTGGCAGAAATCTCGATTCCTTTCTTTTTTAAGTATCAGAAGGTACTTGAAAGATGTGAACAGATAAATTAAGGCTAAAAAGAAAACAGAAATGGCTACATTTTAAACTGCCTTTCTACCCTCAGTATTTAATTAGATCAATTGTACAGAGGAATGAACAGAGGTGACATTCCTCATTGGGATTCCTTCCAGGACGCTTATAGACTTTGCATTCAGAATGTTCCCATTTTCATTGTGTTGTACTGATGATAATTTAAGTATTAGGGGAAAATCCATTTATAAATTAAACAAAATGACTTGATATCCATCAGTCCCCTAGTTCATCAAGCTGTTCAAACACGGGGAAGATTGGCTGGTCGGCCTGGGTCTTCCGAGAGCGCTGGTAATTAGATCTGCGAAGGATTTATTCTTTGCTGATTGGGGCTTTAAATTAATTGAAGTTCCACATTTGTGGTTTTGTCCTTTTTGTACTTTTTTAGAGGAGATATTTCATATTCTTGTGTGGTGGAGTGCCTGGCCAAGCAGCACTGGTTTAAATGTTAATTTTTCTCATGAGAAGTTTAAGATTTTTAATGAATCAAGGCCTGATTTGAAGTGCAAAGTTTTATTTGCTTACTTAGAAAATTATTTTTGCACTCTAAAGATGTTTGCACTTTATGTGACATGTTGTTTTCAGACAGATACACAACACAGAAGCATTTTATAGAAATAAAAATGGAAAAAACTGCCTACCAAAAGATTACTAGCAAAATAACTCTACATACTTCTAAAAAATACTTTACTTTGACCTGCTTAGAAATAACCACAGTGTGTTTGCTCACACAGAAGGCAAAAAACATATTTTCGCTTTCTGGAAGTAATTTAATTCCGTCTAGAATCAATCCATGTTTCCTCATTTAAGTTAGCTGTAGCTTGTAGGGCATTATCTGTATCATTGTTGAGCATCCTTCTCCGGTTAGCTCCGTGCCCAAGAAAAGAGAATATTCAAGACTACTCTTTACCATTTGAAAAGGAAGATCTTGTTCGGGCAAGGTGGTGGGTCATGTATTCTTATACCATTGCTGACATTACTGAATAGATGTGTCAGTGAGATCCCTGGAAATGCTTTTTCAGTCATATCTGGGTATATTGGAGAAGCAGCACATGAAAACAGTTTTCTGTTCTTTTATGGTGGAGTTGGATTAGGGAAACTGGGTTGCTCGTGACTCAAACACTCAGTGTGTAAGAATTCAAGTTTACAGACTTTTGCATGAACTAAAATGTTGGGAGACCGGATGTTGTTTCCCTGAATCACAAACCCTCAAGTTAAGTATAATTTCAACAATCCAATAATCTGACCTCCAACCTATGTAGCCAACCCTTTATAGCAACCCCGACAGATAACCTTCGCTCTCTGCTGGAACTTCCTCCCAATGGGAAGCTCCAAGGCTTTCCACTCCATTGGTGAGCAGTTCGAGTAGAAAAATATCCCCAATACAGAGCCAAATCTACTTTTCTGTCATTTCTCCCCTCTGATCCAAGGTCACGTTTCAGATTTACTCCTTCCTCCCCATCATAGCCTCTGAAATATATGAAGTCAGATAACACCCAATGCTCCTGTCCTTCTGCCTGCCTTCCCAGCTCAGACAGCCCTAATTCCACAACCATTATTCAATGGTATGTTCCCAAGACTCTCACCACCCTCATCACCCTTCCCTGGCTGGGCTTCCGTTTGCTGGTGACTCTCTAATAATACAGTTTTAAGAATTGAGTGCAGCCCTCGAGATGTATCCTGACTAGTACAAAGTAGAGGGACAGTCACCTTTACCAGTGTAGGCCACTACACTTCTGTCAGTGCCACCTAAGGTTGAATTAAGTCTTCTGAGCAGCCAGTTTCCCTGCTGATTCATATTGAGCTTGATGTCTCTACCAGCACGTTAAGGGTAACTTGTTACTTAGAAGAGACTTTGATTGGGAGGGGAAAAAAATCCATAGCCTGTAAACCAGTTCTGTTAGGATATCCTAAGCCAGAGTCTAAATCAAACTGGTTCAAGGCTGAATATAGGAACTGTGTTGGACCCCACGGCTTCTCTGAAGCACCAGTAGGCATGAAACAACTCTAGGTGCACTATGAGAACTCTCTCACTGAGAATCTTTCAATTCTGGATTTTAGAATAACTTATCTCCTTTAAAGTTGCTCTGTAATTGAACATTGAAGTGTGATTCAAATTTTACTTGGATTTCTTTCCCCAGCTTTCCTGGAGCCAAGCTGACTAGTGCACACAATTGAAAACTCTGCTTTCTTTGTTCCTTAACAGCCTGGGGTCCTTAGCGACAGGTGCCTGAGAAGCGTTTCTCTTCCTTGATGGAGAGTGTCTCTCCCATCATTAGAGAATGTTAAACTTACTTTGCTTTTTTAAAAGTCTGTAGTGTGGGTTATTTTCAATCGTTGGCTTGAAAAAGTGATTAGATTGACTGCTCAAATACTGAGAAGCAGGTGAGGGTGCTACCTTGAACTAAATATCTTCACTAATGCAGATCATTGCCCCAAGGGAATGACTTTAAAAGTTCATGTCAGGCACTACGTCCCAAAGCTGCTTATGTTTCTTAAAAGCTGACAGAATTTTAACAAGATTTCCTAATTCCTAATAACATGAAGGAACATTTTTGAAGACTGTTGTTCGTTGCATCATCATCTTTTAAACTCTGATAAAACACAGATTCTTTTTTTAAATAGTAGTATAATTTGCTTGGGAAAGGATATCAGTTATGCAAATGAAGGGACTAGTAGGTATGAAATTTTTCAGAAGCCTTGATGTGTTCAGTGTAGCATTACTAAACGACTGAAATCTAAATAACATTTGGCATTATAATAAAAGGAAATAAGTGACTAAACCAGCCTAAGAGGCAAGATACTGTGCCATGATAGGAATTCCATTTCTTTGAACTGCCAGTTGTTTGATTGTCTTGTCTTGAATTGGTCTCAAGATAATGCGAGAAAAAAGAAAGCTGTTGACTGGACAACAACGCCAAATAGATATTCTCTATGTATGCACATTTATTAATAGTTTAGTAATATGATATTTCTTTTAGGAACTTTTTAAGGCAGATGTAAGAAAAATAAATAAGTTGCATATTTAGAAAGCTATGAAGCCGTAGGTGCCTGTTTAGGGGTTGAGCCAAACCCTTTCCCGTCCTGCAGGCCTCTGGCCATGAGCAGCATGGAGCCTCTGGAATGCGATGTCTGGATGGTTTGATTTCTTTTTGTAGACCTCTGTGAATCTTCTCATTATGCCTAATGATTCTGTAATCTTAGGATTATGAGTGCTATCCTCCTAATAAAATCCAATGCAGCATCTTTTAAATGCTTGATAAACAGAAAAGCAGCTCTTCTAAGAAATCCTGGAGGAACTTTAAAGTCTCCCTATTTTGAAAACAAAGAGTAATATTCCTTAAGTTAGGTCATGAAATTGTTATGTCTTACTCCTTCCTCCTTCTTACTAAAACATAGTGATTTCCCCCCAGTTGTGGAATTAATTTGTGCTTATTGTAAAAAATTCATAGAATGCCGAAAACAAAACCAACCAACATAACATTACCCCAAAACAATCACTGTTCATGTCTATATACTATGCGTCTATCCTTCTAGATTTGTATTTATCGTCGTCGGCAGCCGTCCGTCTCGAGAGACGATGGTGTAGCTTCTTAAGAGTCCATCTGCACCGCCGAGAATGGCTGTGCAGTCCGACTCGGGAGTGACATGGTATCTGTCTCCTCCCGTGTTGAATCGACATCTTGCGATGACGCTGAAGCTACAGAGCCTGGGCAGGGTAATATGGAGGGTCTGCTGTTGCCCATGCAGCAGACCCCCCCTCTCTTCGCAGCTGAAGGGTCCAAGGGAAAGACGGAGTCGATACAGCTTGGGTTCAGGTGCGCCGCAGGAGTTGCCGGTGTTGACCACAACATCAAACCGCCTTAGGGACTCCGGCTCCGGATTTTCTGTCAGGGTTTACTCCCTTAGCCTTTCCCTGAAGAGGTATGCCGCAAGGCAGCGGAGGTTTTTTGGAGTCAGAGTTTTCCTTCTCTGATGTACCCTGACTGGAAGATCGAACCAGCGACACTTAGCTCGCAGGCCGACGCTCAATCCACTGAGCTAAACCAGCCAGGGCAATTTGTATTTATACACACACAATTATGTGGTGGGGTTTGTTTGTTTGGTTAAATAAGATTATAACATACATGCTTCTGGTAGCCTGCTTTTCCACTTAACTTCACAGGCAACTTTCCCCATCATGTTTCTCACTTTAACATAAAATTTCCTTCCTGTCTCCAGTGGTTTGTTTCCCACTAGCTAACAACCAGCTCCCAGCTGTAGGACCACTGTCAGGTATAACATACTTGGGACCTGCTTTGCAGGGAATTCAGCCAGGACAAGAGGTTCTTGCAGCTTATTGAATGGGAGAGAGCTCACAGAGGGAGAAATCAATACCACACCAGGATTTAGACAATTTAGCAAAATGTATGAGACAGTACTTTTGGTGAAGAATAACTAGAGCAGCATGTTAACCATTTGTTGCCTAAAAATAGAGGTTATTGTGTTTTGTCTAAAGTTTCAGGCAGACCTAGCCTTCCATGGTTGGGGGAGGGGTGAAGATCATCATAGCAGCAGTATGACCTTTATGCTATTACTCCCACTTTATGTCCCGGATATTTCAAAGACTGGCAATATTGAGGCAGCTGAGGACTTGTCTGAATGGAGATAATCCATTTTCTATATATGTCTTTGTGCCATGGTAAATTTGTTCGGCTCTTGAATCTACAGGAACTCAATTCTTCTAAAATCATTAGACAATTTTCACAAGTGATATAATTAGAGGAACAAATGAATGTAAAAAATTATCTGGTGATCAGATCAATATTTTGTTTCAAAAACTTACTAGATATAAGATACACTTGTACTTTTATGGCTGAACTACTTACCATCTAATATAGGGTTGTTGGGGTGTGGGGTTCTTTTTTTATTTTTGGTTCAAGTTTCCTGTCAATGAACTGAATTTAGAAGTCAGGCAAGGGAAACCATCTCACTAACCCCACATCCAACCCCAGTCCCCAGACAATGTGACTGTATCTACAGCACTTTCTGCTGTACTGCAAATGTCAAACAGAAGGTGTAATGGATTTAATATTAGTGCTGGCCAAGGTGTTGAGGGAGCTGTTAATAATGTCACTCCAGTTATTGATCTGAAGCCTTTAAAAATCAAAGAAAAGTGAGAGATCCCCTACTGGGGAAAGGCACACAGTGACTGGTTTTTATTGCCAATATATTTCTACATATAGAGTGGCAACTTTCTGGAATTATGTTATCACCATTAATCTCGGTGAGATTTTTGGAGTCATTATATGGTAAAATAATATCATGGAGACTGCTCTGCATGCTAATGCTAAAAGATCAGGCCAAGTTCTTTTAGATATAAATAGTGTGGAAACTACAACTTTCAAGTTGTCAAATGATAGGAGGTTTATTAGCACTTGATTTATTCTTGATGACAATGCTGGATCCAGTGGGAGTGTAAAATACAAACTGGATGGTCACTAGGATGAGCTGTCCTCTACTTTTGTCTTTTTAATACTCTGATTACCAACCATAGTGACTCACTTGAGATAGAAATGAATTTTGTTCTTAAAATTAATGTAACTTTTTAGAAAACTGGTGATTCTTCAATCTGAATGGCATTTTTTAGGCAATGAAATTCCTGCTTTCCATAATCCCCAACAAATAAAGGAAATTAAAATGTATAATTTATGTTGAATGTTTATCAAACTGTAAACACACATTGAATTCTTTTCCATATTCATATAATATAAGCAAAGAGAAATCCATCAGATAATGAACCTTGGCTATCTCTCATGGATTGAATAGAAAATGCCTCTCTGCCATAGCTATAGCAAAGATCCAGGTAAGTTTACCATTTCCCGAAACTGGCCTGCCTCCTGTTAACACCCTTGTTCTCATGGATGTGCCATGTCTAATGGTCAGAAATCAGCCTAGCAAAAATTAATATTTTCATAACCCAAAGAGATCAATTAGTCATACATTTAGTTCTTACCCAAAACATGTAAATATTAGTTTTTTCTTTAGCTATGTCATTGTTAGTTTGAAATGAAGTAGAAATTATCTTTTATCACTCCTAAATGAAGATGACATCTATGCTCCAAAAAATAAGCCAGTACTATTATTACAGGGACTGCTTGGCAAATTCAAAATGCTTCTTTGGCCTCAAAAAGAGCTACCTTGATACAGTACGATTTTTTAGTGCAGAAAGTAGGCTATTCTTAAATGTCATCTTTATCCCCAGCTAAGTTAAACAAGGTCACCCGGAACTGCTGCAGGAGGAAATAAATATTTTCCCGCACTCTCTTCTGGTCTGCAAGGCGTAGGCACACTCACCATCTTTTCATGTATGTGCTCAGTGTTTTTTGTGTGCTTGTCTGTGTACAATAAGAACATTTTCGAAGCAACCTTGTACCTCCGGCATCTTGCCTGAGGGAGCTAAAAAAAAAAAAAAAAGAAAGGCAAGGTAAAATCTCTTCTTCCCACCAGACTCTGCTGGCCCAGTAGTTGAGCTCTGCCCTCCCAGGTCAGCTCCCAGAATGCACAGCTGCAACACAAAGGCATCCTTTGGGACCTGTCACCCTGTCCCGTGAAAATCCATGTTGGTGACTCACATAGCTACAGAAGGGCAGCCTCCCTTTTGTTCCCAGAGAAGATGTTGGATCTCAGCATAGTTCTGCATGATATTCTGAAACTTTTTCTTCCAAAATTAGAACACAGTGGTTGTGACTAAAAAATGCACTTTTGTATAAATTAATATAGTGGCATTTCCAGGGTAGCAAATGGTTTGTCCAGTAATAGAAGCATGTGCCTCTTATCAGAATACACAATAGGGTCACTCAGGTTATATGTACCCTTTTTTCCTTAAACCTTCTATGGAAGGTTTAGAAAACCAATTTTTTTAGACCCATTATTTTTAACAGTTGTTTTTTATGACTTTCCAGGTCATAATTTTGACTTTCCTTTACCTATGGTGATAAGGGTACATTTCCAGAGTTCCTAAAATGAAACCCAAGACAAATTGTCAATGGATAGCTTCTTCTTTTCCATTAAAAAATAAATAAAAAATGTGGCTGTTTTTGTCATTGGATAATTAAATATTGTAGATCCTATTTCTGTAATTCTTGCCTTGAGCAAAGCAGAAGTTATTTGCTTTTAATACATGCCACTTCACAGAAATTTCATCCCTGTCCAAATTATACCGTTCTGAATTCTTCTTCTGCACTAAACAGCAGAGTTACAAAGGATTGGTTACCTGGCATTGACTGAGCTTTGCAGGGTGCACAGATCAGAAGAGGCAGAACTGGCTGGAAACCATTTCCACCCCTAGTGGGCAATTTACTCATGATTGCTTGGGGAAAATACTGGAAATATTGCTTCTGTATAAAGTTTGCAACTTCAGTTGTCAGCTCTTGGCCAAGCAGTTATTCCCCAGTTTGGCTTTAGAAGCAAAATGTACTCAGGCCTCTGTGATAATGATTGGCATTCATATATAGTTTGGTGTATGCAGAACACAGAAAGCACTAATCACATGAGTTAATTCACACCCTGTCCCTCCAAGGCAGGTCACTGTGTTATCCTTATTTTACAGAGGAGGGAGAAGGGATGGAAGTTCTAAGTGACTTGCCCCCAACACAGGTTAGTTTATCAGCCAAGATTAAAGAATACAAAATTATGGATAGAACAAGTGTGAAGCCTAGGAACTAGAAGGAGAAAGGAGATAGGACCCTCGTAGGAATCAAACCAGAGGAATTTTCTCCAAGGAGCTTCTCAAATCCAGAGAGAAATCTGACCAACTCCATATGCACATATTTCATTGGGCTAAAACATCTTTTTAAAAATATAGTCTCTCACTTGGGACTGAAATTCTCTATCTAATCCATTCATCTGCCTTCATTCCTACACTGAAACTCTTTGTACCATACTGAAGAGTAGCATCTGAGTCTATAGGCGGAATTTACCCCCGAGTCTCTCAGTTCCCATTAGGTGCATGCTTCTTCAGCCGGCAGCATGGCCAAAATTGTCTCTGTTCATTTGGTCTCTGCTCTGCCTTGGCCATAGCTGGACCCAACTCTCTGCATCTTCCCTGGGCTCTTCCTTTCAGAACTGGTCCCCAAAGGCAGGCATGAGATGAAGAAAGAGCAAGAAAAGCAATGGGTCTGTCAGGAGGTGTCATATCCTCCTGGAGGCATCTGCTCATGAAACACATCCATGGTTTCTTGGGACTCATGGGGAATGTCACCCAATTTCTGTTCATTGACAAACTAGCTTGGGAGAGGGAAGAATTTGTATCTTTTCTCTGGATGTTGTTAACCAAAGTAAATCCTCATTCAAAATCCAGGCCCACTTGATAAAAGTGATTGTCTGGACTACTAAGTAAATTGTTGAGTACGAGTATATCATTTATGTGTCAGACGTTACACGAAGTGCTGAGGAAACTGAGATGACGCTCCTAACTCCCAGAAGCTGACCATCATGTAAGGGGGACAAAACATCAATACAATGCAGCAGTATGATGATGACCATCAGCGCACTCTGGTGTATGAGTACGGCAAGATTATATTACAAGTCTGTTGTTAGCATCCTTGCCAGACAATCTCAAGTTTGAAGCTACAACCCCAAAATTAACAACCCAGGAACATAATTTCTTTAGGAGCAAGCTGCCTTGACATACTCAGACATACTTGAACTATGACTGTCAGGGACTTAGAGGTACATTATCAGGGAGGCTTCAGATATGTTTCTTTGTTTAATTAGCCTTAAAAATGCCTGCTGCATGAAAGGTTCTCAGGAATATTACTTCCTCTGACTATTGATCTTTCTGGCTCTGTAGGAGAGCTCTGAATGGGAGGTGGCCCAAACTGCCTCCCTTTCACTAATCCTGGGTAGATTTTACTAACTGAAGTTCAGGCAATGCTAGCTTTGGAAAACTGGACTGATTCTTTCAAAGTTTTATGTACTCAAGGCACTACGTGTTGCAAATATTCCGGTAGCATTCATGATAATATTAAAAGATAGTTTTTTATTATGTTTTACCTTTGTGCTCCAACAAAAGAATAGGCATGTTTTAGGTAATTAATTTCTCAAAATGACTCTGAATCAAAATTAGAGATGGTAACAGGCTAAACCCCCACCAAAGTAGACAGTGGCCCTAGGATTTGTTTTGTTTTGAGCACTTTGCTGGGAATTTCCAGAGAACACAAAAAGCAGAAGCTGTGACACCTGTCCTTAGAAAACTGATCATTATCAGAAGGTTTATACACAATCAACAACCAGACAAAAAAGAATGATAGTGCTGCTCAGAGCCAATCATCCAAGACCCAGAGCAAGTAGCATTCAGGAGGCGGGAAGGAGCAGTATCTTCCTCATGGAAGTAAAGGTGTGTGGAGCCAGGTCTTGGAGGATCTGGACTGCCAGAGAAAAGCATCTGAGATTGGTGTGATAGGTTCTTAGTATAAGTCACTAAACAGAGCTGTGACCCAAGGTAAACATTATGTTATCACTTATGAATACAAAAACAAAATTTGACTTTGGAAGGATTCTCCCTCGGGCAGTGCCATATTATACAACTACCTGTGAACTCCTGAATCCCATATAAAGCATAGCTACTACTATCTCACATGGCTGCAAAGGGTCAGGCTCTCTACTAAGCCCATTATATGCATTGCCTCATTTGCTTCTCAGAAAATACTATGAAGAAGGTACCATTATTTTTCCCATTTTACAGATGTAGGTAGGGACTGAAAAAAGGAATAATTTTTTAAAACTTAGAAAAGTCATACAGGTGGAGAGCCTAGGTTGAACCCAAACAACCTGGCACCAGAGTTTCCACTTGTAAGTATTCCACCAAGCTGCTTCTCGATACCCATCTAAAATAGCTATCTAACTTCTACTTAAGACCAGCAGCTGGGGGCACTCTCCATCCTTCCTAAGCAGCTCTATTAGTATGGTCTTCCTGACCATGTGCCGATTCCTTATCACTGAATGTAATACTTTACCATTTATTTTGCAAGAATGTGCAGGATGTGTTGAATATATGGGGAGCAAAGGAAATAGTTCAAAAGGCCATTTCTTTAATTCAGAAGTAAGTGAGTAGACCTGGAGAAGAATTATTAGAGAAGGGAGAAACGATAACTTGGAACTAAGGAAATTTCTAGAAAAGGGTACCTCGTGGTCAGTCTTCATCCAGGAGCTAATGGTTAATACTCCAGAAACCATGCAAATCTCACACTTTCACATCATTAGGACTGATGATATATCTGTCCACTTGTACTTTTTTATCAGTTGGTAATAAAATCTGAAGAATTTTGAAAATTACATATGCTATTGATAATAAAATAGTTAGATGTAAATTCCCTAAGGTTCAAAGCTGTTCCTCTTTATGCTTTAATAAGTATATCATGTACTTTTGGTAAAATCTCAATCTGCTGGTTAATGCCCCTCACTTTTCAGGGGATGTCCTCTTCAAATAAAAACGCCAGTAACAGCAATGGTAAAACTGGTGACATCATAAAGAATTAAAAGTCTACTCTTCTGTGTCCCGCCATCTCCTTTTTAAACAGAGAAAGGGTTGGTAGATTTGGTGGAATGCTTCTATAAAAGCAAGAGAGACTGCCAAAAGCTCTGGCCATAGGTACTATATATGGACCTAAATAAATAAATTAAGAAACTCATTTCACATAGGCCACCAAGTAGTCATGAAATGTTAATGACTTTTAGTCACTTCCAACCTGGACAAAATTCAAGCCAATGACCTATGGGTGAAAGGCTCTATGTATCCCATTACCAATCCCCTGAGCCACCTAGTCGCCCCTGACAGGGTATTTTGTCATACCTAGCACAATGCAGTACAATAGTCCAAATTCCTATACCACCAAAAAATCTTATTTTACTATGTAAAAATAAAAGAGAGCATTTAAAGCGAGGCAGAAGACCTAGATCTGCAAATAAAAGAGCATTTGCAATTAAAAAAATTTTTAGGACAAAGGTACATCTTGGGTATATATACACACATATACAGAGCACTGAGTGATTTTTTAAGATTTCAATATTTTTTCATCATGTTTACTTCACGGCACATTTGATTCTGCCTCTGGATATTTAGTAAACCGGCATGTCTTGGAGTTCCATTAAAAAAGTCATTAGTTTTAGTTTAACATTTGTATAAAACTGATTCTTTAAACTCATGGTGCTTTCTTTCCTGGCTTGTTTTTAAGTGTCATAAATAAATGACTCAAATGTCCCACAAGACAAATGTTCTTTAATCATCTAATGCACTCATTTATCCTAAGCCTTAACCTTAGTCCTAAATTAAGTCTGTTGCAAAAACATAACTTCATCTACAAACACCCATCAATCCTACATGGTTTTGATAAGCACATTTTAAAAACATAAACAATCAGACAGTTGTCAATCTGGGTGAAGCCGAGTCCCATTTAAGAGTTATTCGCCAGAAGCCATATTTCATGCCCATACCACCAATAGAATTTTAATAGAACGGCTGGTATTCGGGCCTTTGCTGGGAGTTCATGTTGTGAAACGGGGGTGGGGCATTGGGGACACGGTTTATCAGAGCATAAAATGAAACAAAGACGAAACAAAAGATAAGCCTTATTCCACATCAGCTAGATTCTGTTGTACTTGTTTCAGGGAAACTATTAATACTTTGACCATGTTGTAAATGCATTAAAATTTCATGATCACATATTTAGTAAATTGCATGTCAGGCCTTTGATTAATTTTCATTTGTTCACGGTCCTAAAAATCTGTCAAAGAATCTGACTGCTCAGACCTTATACATGAGTAATGATCACCGAAAGGTTTGGTGCGAAGAGAAACAAAGTGAAAGTTTAATGGAATACGCACTTGACTAAATTGGGTACTTAATACCTCATAACTAAGAATTGACCTAGTTTGGTGAAATCTTAGCTTTGACAGATTCCCGGTTTAATTCTGAATTAATTTGTATGTCTTTCATTTACCAACGGTACTGTTTCACAGTAAGGCGAAGATGATCCTCCTTTTTTTTCCATTGGCTTCAGAGTTATTGCCATAGAGCCCCCTCAGGGCTGTTGGATGCTTCCCCCCACCCCACCCCCCACCGAGTCTTTTAAATTTTTCTAAAATAGATAAGGGCATTCAGCAAATAGCTAGATTGAGAATAAACTCAAAAATTATCACCAGGGCCCTTCCTCTGGCACAATTTGTCAAATCTGCTGATAGGAAACAAATTCTATTCATAAAGATTTCATTTGGGAGGGGGGGACTCTTGTGATTTGGTAGCAATTCAATTATAGTTTTGTGAGATAGTGAGCCCGGAGAGGGAATCTAGACTGACAAGAAATATGACAGGACAGTTACAGAGTGTTTATGCAATTAAACTTTCACTGACAATACCTGCAGAATGATGAATGCGTGGGCGGAGGTGTGTGAGCGCCGGCAGTGCCGCACAAGCATTGCCCATTTTTCATTATTATACAACTGTTCAGATCTTTCAAGAATAGCCTGAAGTGAGGTGCAAAAGACAGTGCTGTTCTGCAGCATGTTAACCAAGCGCCTTTTTTTTTTTTCATTCCTTCCCTCCAACGGGTCTTGATGTGCCAGATGATAAAAGCACATCTATTTTAGAAAAAATGTTTCGAAAAGATTAAGATTTACCCCGAGCTTGACATATATTAATTTTGGATACCAAAAGAGGGTTTTATTCTTTTTTCTGTCTGCAACTTTATATCACTTCCCAAACGACAGAATAGTGCATAATTAAACTGTTGGGTTATTCATTTTATGCAAGCAGGTGCAAAGGGCACTATAAAAGTGGGATTTTACTGATGGTAGATTAAGAAAGAAAGGAGAAACTTAAAAGCCTTTTGTAGAGAAACACAAAAGCTTACAGAGGAGATTAATTTGGTTGGGTAAAGTCTGTATTATAGTGCTTTGGTCTTCCAAGGATATATAAAATCAGGAAAGTTACAGAACTTAAGAGCCTCTGGAAGACTGTGTGGACTTTTCCGGGTTGGTGTCTTTAGGTGAGACAGTCAGGGTTTTTTTTGTTTGTTTGTTTGTTTGTTTGTTTTTGGTGTGATTTTTATTTTTTTAAACCAGCATTGAAAGTATACAGATATCTTAAAAACAGCTTGAATTTAATCTGTGTAGACCACCTTGACAAAATCAACAGTGCCTAGGGTAGAGACCAAACCAATGGTAAAGCTCTTAGACCCCAGGCTTAGGGTGATTCATTGTGCTGAGGTGACAGAGGAAACAGTTCCAGCCTGTGGCACAAAGATGCAAAGGGTTGAAGTGAAAACCATGTGTCTTTCCCTAATATTTATACATCTATTTAAATTAGTGAGATTTCCCCCTGGTAATTACCATACTGGTGTCTGTGTTATGAGGGTTTTGTTGTTTTTGTTGTTTGTAAACATGGGTAAAATAAAAATAATGAGAATTTACTTGGGGACAGAAAATGATATCTGGCCTCAAACCATTCATTCATTCATTTTGACCTCTGGTAAGCGGTTACAGATATCAATGTTTTGGTTTGGTGTTGTTTTGTTTGATGGTTGAGGCTCCTTTATTAACATTTGTATCTCCTTTGGGAATATTAAAAACCTTAAACTTTCACATAGAAATATTCACTTGTTATGGCCGATGCCAATTACCGCTCCCTACGGTTGTGTCCAGACCATGGGCAGAGAGGCAGCGTCGCATGCCCACCTAGATGGCTGCTTTCCTGAACTGAGCTTATGATTCAGCACTGGGCCTCTACTTGCCCATGTGGGGGTCATTATAAATCACACTCACATCTAGAGACTTTGTTCACACAATCCCATCAATTGGATAAATTCAATGAAATAACCGGTCACTTCAATATCAGCTAAAATCAGTTAATCTTGTTTGTACTACAAGTGGGTTGAACACATGTTTCTGTCAAAATGATCAATTCAGAAATCCTATATAAACCATGGTTTAAATATAAGAGTTTCTTACAATCCCATCTTTTGCCAAAAAGCAAAGCTACACTCTCTTGTATCCCCTAAAAAGACTTTGATTTTGTTAAATGTGATTTTTTAGTATGCACTAAAATTGATAGTTAAGGAAATATTGTTTTCACATTGCTTAGGTGTTAAAATTACACAGTAGTGTTCCTTTATTTTCAAAAACCAAACCTAATCCTGTTAATTCAAAGTGAATAACAAACAGGACTAAGACTTTTTCCCAAGTTGTTACATTTATTCAACCTGCTTGTGTTTTGTTCTTCATCATAATTATTTCCAAGTCAAATCTGCACTGATTTCCTTACGGACCGGCGTACCTCTGACTAACTTAAAGAATTGAGCTGGGATAATTCACACAATTCCTCAGGGGTCATGTTCACTGTTTTTTTTCAAGGACATTTTTATTACAAAGCTGATGAAATTTGCATATTAATTCATTTCTTTCAATTTTTTAAGATTAAATGTTGTCAACATGTATCAGTGCAAGGCTCTGACAGTACTGATGAAATGGGTCAGTCAAGCTTGAACATTTAGAGTAATGCAGCCATCTGCAACCCCGGCCCCTTGTGGAGTTCTGTGCTACCATTGTAACTTGATTAAAAAAAGTTTTATTCAATGCAAGATATTGAAACATTATCTAAGAAATGATATGTGTTAGTCTTTCCATTTACTCAGAAAGTGAATTTGACAACAAAATGGGTCTAAGAAGATCCTTGCTGACTCAGAGTTAGTGTTCTGTCAGTCTTAATTAAACTATGGTCAAGAAAGTCCCCCCAAAGTTTTAAATTTGCTAAAAGGGGCTTAAGAGAGGACTTGGGTTTAATGTTTTTCCCACTGATGAGACTGAATGTTAGAGGACCCTTCCCATCCGTGTTCTAGGTCAGATGTGAGAATGGGAAGAGCTGATAGAATGTCAAAGATCTGTTGAAACTTATTTCCCAGTGTCCTCAGAGGCAGGCCTGCCCTTCATTTTATACACAGCTTAATAAACATGAAGGTTCCTTGGTCACAGCTAGGGCCCTCACTGAACGGTACCAGTATTTACGTGGAGATCTTCATTTCTGTCCACATGTCCAACTTGAACATTAAGCTGCATTGATTTCCCCAATTTCCTTACAGGCAAAAAACACACTTCTATCAGACACTCTCAAAGAGCAAGAACACCTCCGTGAGAAACCCCTTTTAAGTGTTACATTGCCTTTCTATGTGAACCCTGATGGCCTTTTCAGATCATTTATTTCTCTGTGTAGAAGTCCTTTTGTGATGTACAAATGCCTCTAATAAATTCCAGAGGCCTTGCAAAGGAACTAATTATTGGTCTGGCTGCTGAGTTTGAGTAGCAAGGAACCCTACCACCTCATCACTTAATCTGGCCACCCAGCTAAAAGAAGTACCTCCCGGGCATGGCAAGTTCCTGTCTGTACCTGGAGGTTCTTGAGGGAAGACCTCACAGAACCATGTGACCCAGCTTTTCAGCTGCTGTCTCTGCCTGCAGATGGTCACCTCTGGGAAGCTTCTGTAGTAGGTCACAGTATTGAAAAAATTAGAAATCATTTTCTTTGAATATAATTTCTATGTAAATCTAGACATTAGAAACTCCAATTTATAAGGTTTTCATCCCTTAGCAATACACGTATACTGGTTAATTCCTAAGCAGAACATTCTCCAGTATATGTACAGCACCATTAGCTAGAAAAGTTTGTTTCCCAAAGTTGGGGGTGGGTGGAAAAAAACGTGCATAGTAAGAAGAGAACAACAGAAAGAGAAGGTAGTCTCAGAAATGGTTTTATCTTGATTTTGAATTAAACTCCCAAACTCATACTGGATTGAAAAATAAAAATCAGACTTCACATTGTCAAGTTGGAAAATGTCAGGTATGAAATATTTAAACTGTAGAATACAGTCTTCGACTTTGGGTTATAAAACTTTAATTTTGTGAATTGGTAGCACTCCAGTAGTTCAATATTTTTAATTCTACAAATCCATGTTTATTAACTTTCCAGGTTTAAACAGTATCACCAAGTCTATTGAAACTAAATTATTCTGACTTGTGAGAGCTATAGGGTAGCTATAATTTGTTTTCTATTTCTACATAAGTGACAAAGACAAAAGAAAGAACAAATAAAAGGAATTGATTGCCACACGAACCCTTTTTGTACTTTCAAAATGACCAAAAACTCTAGCTGATGATTAAAGCAAAGATTTGAGCCTGCAGTTTTAATTATGGAGTTTTCCTACATAAGTCAGGAGATGCTTAAATAGGGTTTACCATATGTTGTTAAAAAAAAAAAAAATGCTTCCATAAGATTATTGCTGGGGAGCTACCTGTATTTCTCTCAAGGAAGAAATATTGGCTTCCCGTCTTTTCCTTATGTAGGAAATATGAACTGGGTATCCTTACAATGGTTTTTAAAACCTCTACCTCAATTTCATAATTCAAGGAGACTACCAAAATTATTTGCTAATAGCAGTGATAACTTCATCTTCATCCAATTAGCACTCTTTTCTTATAACTCCCCGAGCACTTTATTCCTATTCCTGATAATTACCTGACATGTCACTGTTAACTTATTTAGCATTTTCCAACACCTACTATGTGCTAAGAAATGAAGTCCTTTAACGAGATGGTTGTGACATCACAGAAGGAGCTCTGCCCCAGGAGAGAGAAACCCCCATCCCACTCCTGGACTGGCTCTGACGGCAGACTCCCCTTAAGCATGTATTTTAGCACTTTGCACTGCCTTCCTTCCCCCTAAATGAAACTAGTATTTATATGGGGTTCTTAGAGGGCATTATAGACATAATATGAAAACCTGAAGTGTTTTAAACAGCTGATTAGAGAAACACATTTGGTAAATAGTGCAGCAGGAGTCCTTTGAGGTTATCTTGTGATTTTTCTGTTTTTCTAAGTGAACACTGGTCTCTTGGATTTTCACACTCTAATACCATATCCATAGCAGCTGCTGTTGACTTCAACATCCAAGTTAGATTATCCAACACAGTTTTGATGAAATTTATTCCTCCACCTAACTTAATCTGTATGTAATTTAGTTTGCTGCCAGGGAAGGAAAGTACATTTGCTATAAACCCAAACTCCTGGTTGCTAGCAAGAAAATTCAGTATGTTTTGCTTATTGCTTTTGTTTCGCATATAACGTATATGACTTCATGATGATTTGTTCGGGGAGGAGGGGTTGAGGAATTACTCTGGCCTCTAGAATCTGCTGAACATGTGCTACAAAAGCATTACCTATTTCAGAGTTCCCCAAATCAACTTGCAGTACCAAGTTACTCTCCTAAAGGCTATTTTCTCTACAAATTTACGAACCCACAGTCCATTTTGCTTTTTTAATGATACATTAGTGATGGATCTTTTCTGGGCTTTACAAAGCCTTGTCTTTCTTCCATTTCATGTCTATGGAGCTAGCTACTGCTACTCCAGGTCCAAGGTTCTCCAGCTTCAGAATGCAATCTTCATTTGTTCAAAATGAAGATTCTCGTCATCACCCCTGGAAATCCTGATGTCTGGTTACATCACTGGAACTTTCCTGAGCCATCTTTGTTATCTCTATAAATCTGTTTCCCTGTCTTTCAGATGGCAGTCCTGTTCCCTTCTATGAGGGCACACGTGCCCAGGCAGCTGGCACCCACACAGCCACAGCTCACACAATGGCTCATCCACTGGCCTGGGCGAATGTTTGTTGTTGGAATGATTACAAGTTAGAGTAAACAGGTTTTCAATTATTTATTCTCCAATCAGAAAACCTTTTTTTAACATAATTTAATTATGAGGGATGGGTAGAAATTGAAGGCAATATATTTATGGTATCAATATAAATAAAAGTTCAGTCTTTAATAATATGCTCGTGAAATAAGCATCTAGCTCATTCTCCAAAAATAGATCAGATTGAACCGTAATCAGTCTTCTCAAGTGGTGATAGTATGGTAAACTGATGCCCCACGATTGTGGATAAGTATGCCTTAAAGTTGTAACTCATCCACTAACCTACTAAAGCTTCATGAACAAGCACACCATCACGTGTCCATGTGTATCAAAAACAGTAGAATTATCTTTTGTTTTTCTCAGTAATATACTGATTTATTTCATATATGGGCCTAGTAATCGTGATAAGCAACATTTAATAAGAGATTTTTGAACTCGTCAAGGAATTGTATAGTTAGTTCTTCAACCTAGCTAGCATAGGCAGGGGAATTAGGCATACTGGTTTTTTCTCTCAAATTGGTGCAATTATGATAAGTGGCTAGTAGAACTTTTTATTCTGAAAGAACTTCCTATGCTCAATACTTAAAAAGGATGTCTTCTTTCTACTGTACTTTGAGCAATTAGAGCCTGGTACACCCACTCTCTGTAAAGTGCTGTGAAAAAGCTGCCCTCAGAGAGCTGGGGTTCTGACGGCACACCAAGATGGTAAGTGACAAGCTCCATAAGTCATCACTCAATTATAGTCACAGAACTAGAAAGAATAACTAGAAGGTGCTAAGAGACATAACAGGGTTGGTGTCCAGAATTAGCAGAACAGAAATATATATCAGATACCTGTTTTTATTCCCATTTTTATTAGAAAATAGCATAAAAGGAAGTTGTTGGTTTTAAGTACATGTGTAAGCAATTGTGGCATTTGCCATGAAACTGGGCAGTTTCTACACTTCAGAAGGAGCAAGTAGTGTTGGTGATTCCATTCATTGACTCTTAACTTAATTAAAGAGATGGATCTCATTAAAGGGCCCATCCAACCCTCACAAGGCACCACAGGAATATATTACATTGTAAAAGAATTTTATCCCTCAAAGGAGATAAATCATATTTCTAGAACTTAAAAAAATATTTTCTCATCATTTTAAGTATCTATATTCATCTTGCTTTTCAGGTTAGTCTGAATTGGTCACCTGCCCTAAATGTTAACATTAAATTTTCTTCCTCAGATACATTACACAAAGAAACCTTAAATATTCTAGTAGAATTCCCTATTTAAAATAATATTTTACAGAAAAAAGCATATATAAGAATATTCATTGTAACTTTTTTTGCTATTGCAAAAATAAATAGAATTGACATATAATTATACCCACAGACTAAAGACTATACTGCCTGCCCTGGCTGGTGTGGCTCAGTGAATTGAGCACCAGCCTGTGAACCAAAGGACCACCGGTTCAATTCCCAGTCAGGGCACATGCCTGGGTTGCAGGCCAGGTCCCCTGTTGGAGGTGCTTGAGAAGCAACCACACATTGATGTCTCTTTCCCTCTTTTTCTCCCCACCTCCCCCTCTCTCTAAAAACAAATAAATAAATCTTTTTACAAAATAAAATACTATACTGCCAGAAAGAATATTGAAGATCAGCACAAGTTCCAAGCTATTAAGCAAATTTTAAAAATTAAAGGGCAAGGGACAGAACAATGTATGCACGTCAAGAGAATAACTGCAGATACATATGTGGTGAGTGTATAGGACATCTCTGCAGGGACATGTAAGAACCTGGGGACGTGTAAGAAACTGCCTCTGGGAGAGATTTTAGGAAACTGGGGGTCAGAGTTGGGAGAAAGTCTTCCTTTCATTGTAGAACCTCCCGTATTGCTGGAACTTCTTTTTAACCACATGCCTGCTTTAGCTTTATTTTTGTTGTTGTTATTGTTTTTAGAGAGGGGGAAGGGAGGTAGAAAGAGAGGGAGAGAATCATCAATGTGTGGTTGCCTTTCACAAGGTCCCCAACTGGGGGCCTTGCACACAACCCAGGCATGTGCCCTGACTGGGAATCGAACCAGCAACCCTTTGGTTTGCAGGCCAGCACTCAATCCACTGAGCCACACCAGCCAGGGCCCACTTTAGTTTTTATTTTAATGCTTTTAATTGTTAGAAAACAATATTAAACATTTAAAAGCTGAGATAATCAATTACTTATTTTAAATATCATTAATTAAAATCAAGTAAAGGGGAAATTATTTTTAAAACATATTTTTATATCACAGCAGATCCTTCTGTAATGAAAACAGCCCTGCTACACTGTAAATTTACATTTATAATACACTTATTTTTCCTAAATCAAAGTGTATTCTTTGAGTAAATTCCGGGAGCTCGGGAGAAATATGCACTCAGTCATCAGTAGTTTAGCTCCTCCCATTTGTCTTGCAGACAAAAAGGGTGCCAGGAAAGCAGTGGCCACCTTAGTGGAGAAGAAGGCAAGTCAGGGTACAGCCCAGTGACCTCTGGCAACAAATCGTGCTCAGTGTGAAATGGACGCTAATAGAACTTTCAATGGTGAAACCGTTTGCCTGAGCTACAGCAATTAGAACTGTAATTCAGATTTGGGGTTTTTCTGAGGTTTCACAGCTTTATGAAGCCAACAGAACAGGGTTATTAAATCATAGCCTCGTCCCAGGTCCAAGAGATTTTTCTAAATGTAGAAGACAGGGGAAATGCGAGCACCAGCCGAGCAGTCCGGTGAGTGAGGCAATGGACCTGTCCACCGCACTGCTAATGACCTATTTTAGGAGCACGGCTCCTATATTCCAAAGAACAGGGGGGAAAGAATTCCAAATAGCTTAACATCATTAAACCCAAAATGCTAT
Organism: Furipterus horrens; assembly: GCF_987537825.1. Classification (NCBI taxonomy): domain Eukaryota; kingdom Metazoa; phylum Chordata; class Mammalia; order Chiroptera; family Furipteridae; genus Furipterus; species Furipterus horrens. The sequence continues at coordinate 126,755,805 of NW_028327173.1, read as the reverse complement.
TGGATCCTTCCAATGTGGCATCATAAAATCCCTTATCCAAGTGGAAAAGGGATATACTTGCTGTAAATCACAGAAAGTTTATGCCACCCCAGATGAAAACTTCACACTAACTTGCTCACTCTGGGGAAGGTTCACGGGTTTGCTTTGTTTGGGGGTTTGGCTTTTTTTTTTTTTTTTTTTTTAAGCAATAATAGTCTTTGTAGGATGGCTGCCGTGTCAGCATTTATCTTGAAACTCGTGGATATGAGTTCTGACTAGAGTCACCTTTCTGACAAGTGTTATTGCGACTGTGTTTTATATCCCTGTTCAGAATGGTTTCTAATGATAATGCTCTGTCTACCTCGCTGCTTCACACTAAATTATAGATGCCACTACGACAGGGCAAACTGCATCCATGCACAGAGCCCGGCTCCCTCTGTGTGATGTCAGGGCCTCCATCCCTCTGTGCCTGGAATTAAAAATGGAAAGCAAATATATGCAAAACATTTGTGCTTAAAAATAATGTTCTGTCAGTTATTAAACAAGTGATATTTCATTTAATCAGCTCAAGGGATTATTTTAAATGAAAAGGCAGAGAGGATGATTTTATTAACACATTCCTGCCCTAGAGTCCTACTGTAATAACTCTTTACCTGCCTAAATTAAAAAGTTATAATTCAGTCTGTCTATAGGAAGAAGTTCTGGGTGATTGGATTTTATTAGTCCTTTTATTTTCAGTTGCCCACAAATGGAGGTAAAGGCTGAAAGCTTATCCTACAGCAGAGAGAATGTTTCAGCTACTTAATAAATCACCCCTTCTCTAGACGGTGATTGTATCCAGGACTTATAAAGCAAGTGTGCTTGTGAATACGGTATTTTATCGAAATGGGGTCTGTCTGACCGATCCACTCATATATTTGAACCTCCCTGCAATTCATTCCACCACATATTTAAACCAGTGTGGGAGACTTCACTACTGTCCAACATATATTTCTAAATGTTATTTAATTGTCAATTACATATAAAGCGCTATGCTAGGATCTGAAGGAATAAGAGACAAAGGGATAGATAAAACTGCATTTCTAGCCTTAATGGAGCCCGCAGGCTAGTAGAGATGGCACCTACCTGAAGAAAGAGTACAAGGGAGGCAGTGAAACAAAGGGGGGAGGGGAAGTGAATGGAAGTAGCCAACTCAAATACTTGTCCTGTCCGGTGCAAGGAGCTTGATCATTGTAAAACCACTGATGAATGAATATCCATCCTGTGAGGTTAGGAGTATGTTATTTCCATTTTACAAATGAGAAAACCACAAATGGAGAAATAAATAAATTTTTCCTGACCACTGATATCAGGATTTAGACCAGAATTTAAAAGTTCTTATTAAACTTATTAAATCAAAGCTTGCTAAACTGGGGATCTATTTTGGTCCTCCCCTGTCAAGCAGAACACTGAATACAAAACTGTATATGTGGACAAAAGTGCATTCTTCTTGGAAAAAGAGTATGCTCAGATTTTCAATGTGGACCATGATTCCAAAAGAGAGTAGGAATTACTGTTCCAATAGACTACTTCAGTGATTTTTATATCTGGCTTTTCATTAATGTCCCTGAATTGTTTTCATTTTTTTCCTGGAGGATAGGCTATGGCATAAGAGTTCCAGTTTGCATGGTATTTGGACATAGCTCCACTCCCAACTGTCTTTTGTCCCATTGGCTTCTACCAAGAGGGTGTTGCAGCAGCTTTTTATAAAGTCCTGTTCGTTCATCCATTCATTTATTCACATCTGGATTTGTTGAGTACATTCAGTACTCCAGCTGAGTAAGTCTCTACCTGTGAGGAAGTGTGATAATGAGGGCATTAATTTGGTGTTTCAACACAAATTCTGTGTGCAGAGATCTCTATCAGATTCTTTGAAGGACATAAAGATGAAAAAGAAATGGGAACTTCCCTCGAGGCTCTTATAATCTAGGAAGAGAAGGAAGCTGGAAACAACTGTGTTGGAGAAGCAAGATAAAATCAAGGTGTTATGGTGGGGGAAAAATTATCAAACTGTTCAGCCTTCTAGAGGAAAGGCAAAAAAAATTAAAAGGAGTATTTTCAGCTCCTTTCAGAAGTAGCTCTCTAGAGAGGATGTCCTCCATTCCATGTTAATTGTCAAACTCTTTCAAATTCTCTTCAAACATGCAAAGGGTATTGATCATCTGGTTCCTGCTCCCACCTAACACAGGGGAGCAATTTTTAACATAATTCCTGTTAGTTCGATTTTTCAGCTGTTTTAGACTTAAATAGGCATGCTGATTTCAAAACTGCAGTAGTTTTCTTCTATCATGTCAAGTTTTTTCTGTACAGCTTATCTTAATGTAACAACTCTAGACCGGCTCGAGCCTGGATCGAGGGAAGCACTAGTGCTCTCCTGTTGACGGAGAGCAAACCTCTCTCGAGTGGGGAGGGGTGGGGGATGACCTTGGAGACCAGCGACAAGTTCATACTTATCTAGGCTACTCAGTTACATATGAGACAGTGAGGTGAGAGGTTGTGTGCTGCTCTCTAATTGTATTCCAAAGTGTAGTCCAATTTCTTGTCTGTATACAAGGGGTTTGCAGAATTTATTTTTTTATTTACATACGTACTTATTTCCTTTCCTTCAGATCATGTCTGCCTCTGCAATTTCTCATCATAAGTGCCTAAACAACCCTGATTTGTTTTGTTATATCTGTGGCAGTTTCACCATTCCCAGTCAAAAGGGAAACATCAGCACATTTGTCAGGGCAAGCCTATTTTGCATATTTTAAAGTAAAACTTGGTGATCAAGATAAGTCTTGGGCCCCTCACAAGGTGTGCAAGCAGTGTGTTGAGAGTTTACAGATGTGGACAAAGGGAGCACGTGATAAATTGCCATTTGGTATACCTATGGTTTGGCGAGAGCCCAGAGATCATTAAATTGTCTTTTGCTTTTGTATAGTGAAAACGTCAGGATATAACAAGAAAAGTAAATGTAAAATAGAGTATCCTAGTCTACCATCAGCTATATGCCCAGTGCCTCATTCAGCTGAAATCCCAGTGCCAGTTTTCATTGAACTACCCTCTTTCAAAAAAACAGGAGTATGGTGAAGAACTAAGTGACAGCAATGATGAAGATTTTGAAATTGAAGATGACTCTGTTCATAAGGGATTTGATCAGCAAGAGTTGAATGATTTGGCACAAGATTTGGGACTATCCAAAAAGACTTCAGAACTCCCAGCATCAAGATTACACGAGAAAAACTTGCTTGAAAAAGGAGCGAAGGCATCCTACTTTCGATCAAGAGAAAGTGCATTTCTGCAGTACTTTCAAAGTGACAGTGGCTTTGTGTATTGCCATAACATCCATGGTTTAATGGAGGAATTGGGAATTCCAATCTAGAATGCAACTGAATGGCAACTGTTCATCGATAGCTCAAAGTGGAGCTTTAAGTGTGTTCTCCTCCACAATGGCAATTTATTTGGTGCAGTGCCAATTGGCCATTCAGCTTGTTTTTGTGAAGAATATGAAGACATAAAGAGAGTCATTGATCTGTTGCAATATCACAAGCACAATTGGATCATCTGTGTTGACCTTCATAGGGTCTGCTTCCTTCTTGGTCAGCAATGCAGATATACCAAGTATTCCTCTTTTCTGTGTATGTGGGACAGCAGAGCTTGTGAGAAGCATTGGGTAGAGATGACTTGGCCTCTAAAATCTGACCTCAAACCTGGTGATCCAAACATTCTACCTGAGCCACTTGTTGACAGAAAGAACATTATATTCCCACCTCTGCACATAAAACTGGGTCTCATGAAGCAATTTGTTACAGCTTTGCCAACTGAAGGAGACTGTTTCAAGTATCTCATTTTGGCATTTCCTAGCCTGTCGTTGGAAAATATAAAATACCTTAATATGTATGTTCGGTAGCAGAACTTGACTATTTGTACACAATTTGACTTACAGGAACAATATATAGCCTTTATATGAATAAAATAACTCTAAATAAACAGTATATTCAGGTAATTTTTTATTTTCCTTTTTACATTTTGTATGATTTTTGGACAAAGGGTATCCTGTACCTTAAAAAGCTGACATGACAGAGAAAAACTTGGGTCATTTTTGGATTCAGATGCCAAAAGTTAGTCAAAAACAAGTGTCAGATCTAAATTGTGTTCCCCATTGATATCAATGGTTATCCCTGTCCCTTAGGCAGGATTATCTTGGCTATATAAAGAAGCAGAGAATTCAGCCAAAAATGCATTTGGTGGGAGGGTGGCTTTCTGTTGCATTTGGAACATACTCCTATCATTTTCACTCATTTTCAGTCCTTTTGATAGATCTCTCCAATTGGAAAGAATTCAAAACCAATTTCAGTGCAGATGCAAATAATCCTAACAAATTATTCTATAAATACACCACCAATGGCAATGCTTTGTGAGGTTAATAGCTCTTACTTAGCAAATAAGGAAACTGAAAAACAGAAGCTGTGTCCATGTGAGGAAAGTGGATTGACTCTGAATCTGTTTGGTTCTTCTGGTCAACATGACTATGCTACTTACAACCTAGAAGAATCCTCACATTCAATGGGTTGAATCAGAATCCACAAGGATTCATAATTTTGTAAGAGTAACTTGTCATTTTCCAGCTCCTGATCTAAATGTATGTGTGGAAGGTGAGGGAAGGCATTGGGTGGGGAGGGAAATAGAGACCTCCTCCTAACTCTCATTAGCAGAGAAGGAGTAAGGATAGAGCCAACTCTTGCAAATCAGGATTGAGGAAGCCATGAATGGGAGTCAATATATCTTGTCTTCTCCCACTGGAAGTAGGTTGATATTTCTATGTACATGATATCATCCCCCAAATTTCCACTTAAAGCTATAAGTCACAGTATGTGGCTATATATATATATATATATTACTTTCTGACTAAATTATAACTTTCTCTTTCATACAGTAGATAATAAAATATAAATGACATCCTGAATCAACTTATTTTCTTTGGAAATTGCATTAGACAGAGGGAGGAAAATTCAGGTTTGGGGTAAGAGAATTTCTATAATACTATTTAATGTAGACCTTGTAAAACTTATGACAAACAGATTCATACTTTAATGAACAGTATTATATTACATTAAAAATTCTCCTAGCCTTAGTTCTTCTAGGATCAGAGGAGTTACTGTCTAGGTTGAGAAAGTATAATAATTAAAAATCCACAACTGTCATATATGGGTAGCAATAATCCATGATGATAATAAAATTAACAATAATAATAGCAGCAAATAACTAATGAGAACTTTCTAGGTGCCAGGCAATATGTGTATATATATATTATCTCCTTTAATTCTCATCAAAACTTTTGAGACTGGAACTATTTTTAACCCCATTGTACAAGAGAGTTAAAAAAAAACAAAAATCCAGAAAAGTTAAGTAAGTTACCCCAAGGTTATACACCAATAAGCAATGGTGCAGAACTTGAACTCAGTGAACTGACCCCACAACTTGTGTTCTCCTCCAACCCTCTGTATCAACAGCAGTACTCTAAAGTCAAAGACCCCTGACTTCGGGTCTTGTTTCAGAGCTGGGTAACCTTGGACAAGTTATTATATGTTCTAAGCCTTAATATCTTTATCTGCAAAATTGATATACGAATTCCATCCCAAAGGATCATGTGATGTTGAAAGTGAAACCCCGTATCATGGCTCATATCTTTGCACATAAATGTTCAACAAAATCTAGGGGATTTCTAAAGAAAAAACTAGTGGAGGCTTGTGATGACAGATGGAAGTGAAAAATAAGAAGGCTAATGTAGGTTTTGAAATTAAGTGCCCATACATATAAATTGTAATGTATATACATATAATTTTTACCTCTGCAGTTTATTTCATTTAACTTTTAAGTTCTGGTTACAACTATTAATAGATTTTTAGGTTAAAATTAGTTGTTAAGAATGAACTTAAAATGTTAACACAAGATTAACTGAGCAGATCACTCTCAGAACCTGGAAACTGAGGTGCAGCTGTGGTTGTGGTTAAGACATTATTTTACTACTCCACTCCAATAGATTGTGTTAAAAATAAATAAATAAAAAACCCTCAAATATAAAAATAAAAAGTAGTTCATGCATAAAGCATGATGCCCTGAAGCATATTAGATGTTTATCTCTTTGTTTAAAATGAATGCTCCTTGGTATAGTTTACATAACATGGCAGGGATCAGCTTGATAAAGTGTTTATATCACCTGGGAAACACACCGGCTCATTTCCTCAACACCTTTCCACATGACTAGCTTCCCAGCGAGTATAATAGCAAACAAAGTTTTAATAGGTCAAGAGCAGAGTAACTGCAAACATTAACAGGCGGGAGACACGGGCTTGACGTGCACCCAGGCTAATAACTGACACTTTCAGCATGCATTTTTGAATGCTGCTTAATGGGGAGTTTAGAAGGAAAGGCTTTCATAAAAGCCTGAGATTGCTTACAAGCTTTGGGTAGAAGGAAGAAGGAAAGTGGGACAGCATCGCTGGGTGTGCACACTTGAAAATGCGGGTGCACTTGAAGGCAGGTGGCTCATAAACCATTTCTTCATCTCCTGTCTCCTTTAGCAACTCACAATTAACTCCATTATTAAGTTTAAGGGTTTACTGCATCTCTTCCATTTTCTTTAAAGCTGTCCCAGCTAAGAGAGGCTCTCATTTTTATTTGCTTGCTAAGTGAAGCTGCTATCAGGGGACTGTTTTAAGCGCCCTATCACATCAGTTTTGCTGAAAGCTGCAACAAGACAGATAAACATGATCTATCTTGAAATTTTTTTTTTTTTTTTTTTTTTTTTTTGGCCCATGTGGTTGGGGGGAGTTGAACTTTTTTTTTTTCTTTCTTTCCTTGCAGTTTTGTCTTCCTTGGGCAGTGTGATTATTCGTGAAGTTAATAGCATCTACAGAGTTCATAGACCCCTTTCTCCCCAGAAGCACACACAATAATAAGTTTTAATAAAGTTTTGGGACTGTTCAAGTGAATAGCTATGTTGCTAACCCTGGCTTTGGTAGCTCGCAAATGACAGAATATGCTCAATATTGTATTTATCCTTTTCGCATTACCAATAGGGAGGCAAAATCTGCTATTGTATTTAAACAGAAGAATGGACAGACTTCCTTTTGTTGCCAAGACTGTCTTTTGTGGGCACACTGTAATTGAAGCTCCTTTAATAATACAGGATGTGGAGAAGCTCCGCAGAAAAAGAATTGGGAGTTCATGTGGAATGTGCCTTAGACACTACCCACTGTAGCAAATAGGAAACTCTGTCAATATATATCCAGGCTCCTGAGGGCTACAGATCTGTGACTGAATCACAGGTAAATAGATGGATTAGATATGGCAGTGGCGGGAAACACATGCTGCAAAACAAATCCACAAAACAGTTTTACAGGGCCAGCCTTCTCTTTTCATAAGGAAACGAAGCCAAATAATCTGACAAAGGTGAAAATCAAATCACCTGTCAAGTTCCTCTACCATTCATTTGTCACACAGTTTAATACCGTAATGAAAAATAGCAAATGAAAAATGAAGTGAATGACCAATGAAAAATGCATTCTCTGAGGATACAGTAATGTGTTATTAGCCTAAATCCTCCACCCCTGTACATGTACAAGTGCTAGAGGTGGCCGTGTGGCCACACAACCCTTTTCATTCAAGTATGACAAATCCTGGAACAGTATTAGCCCTAGGTATATAAAGGCTTCCCTCCATCCTTCAATCTCAGGCTCCTGCATTTTTTCATCTCATCTGTTCATCAAAATCTGAGCTTTGTGGGGTTGCTGTGTGTGAGCAAGGGTCCCGTAACCCTTTACTCAGCAAAGAAATTTAGTGGAAAGACAGAATGGATCTATCATTTATGGACTGTCCACTACATGCCAAAGACAGACCTTCACAATCACCACGTAAGATAGTGTGAACCCCATTTTCACAACTGAGGAAACAGAAAAATTAGAGCAATTAAAGTAATGTGTCCAACCTCTGAAAGTGGTAAAGGGAGAACTGGGACCCAGGCCTAGCTGACAGCACACCCTCTGTTCTCCCCACTGACCTCTCTACTTCCCATAATCCGAGAAGATAGAAATGTCCCAACAAGTGGATGCTAAGGAACCTGAGTGGGAATACATAAAGAGAAGAAAAGGGAACTTGGTAGGTAGCTTTAAATAAAACATCTAGCCAATACAGGCTAACATTTACTGAGCACTAAGTATGTGCCAAGCATTTCTCACAATACTGTATTACCGTAGTCCCTCTCTATATCACGGTTCACTTATCGCAGCCTCACTGTATCGTGGGATTTTTTAAAATATATTTAATTATTTATCATGGATTTGTCGCTATATCGTGGGATTTTGCGGTACTGTATACGTATGTTGTTAAAGTTATGTTGGTTTAAGAGTGTAGAATAAATGTAAGGTTCCTACCTCAGTGTGGGGGGGGGCATCTAGAACATAATACCCGCGATAAGTGAGGGAATACTGTAATTTGTTTGATGCTCACAATAAGCTTAGAAGTAGGTATTATTCTTAATACCACTTCAAGATAAGGGACCTGAGGCTCAGAGGAGCCAAAAAGCTGCCCAAGGTGACACAGCTAGCAGGTGGTAAAGTCAGGAGTCCACCCTAACCAGCTGACTCCAGAGCCTTCTCTCCAACCACTACCTCTTACTGCCAGTTCAGCCAAAGACCAGGAGAAAAGTGAGAACCGGCCTGGGGCAAAATGATATGTGGCACCCTGCTGGTTTATTCTAAGGAAGAGCTATTACTAAGAAAATAAGGACAGCAATGAAATACTTCCATTTAAATTATACCACCCATTAAAATAAAATATCATTTATCCTCAATCCTGCTGTCCAAACAGTATAAGCCTGGGGAAGAGATAACATTTATTTTACACACTTGCTACCGTCTAGCAGATTGTGGGTACTCAAATCAGTCTCTTGCTCCTAAGCCAAGATGATTAATAAGGCAGAATATATTTATTTCTAAGGAGCAGAGGAGTTGATTTTGATTTCGACAGTATATGCTGTTGAGCTGCAAAACAAAATTGACCTCAGCATAATTAGGTTGGACAGGGTAGAGTGAGGACTTGAACACAAATAGTTCTGTTTTGACAAGTAGAATTCAAGAGCGGCTGGTTTCTTTCTTTCTTTTTTTTTCAAAAGGAGGATGATGATTATTTAATATTTGTGGAGTGCCCACAGTGTAGTCAGTGATGTTGGAAACTGCCTGGAGGGAAATGTTAGCAAATTAAAACCGAGAGAATCAGCATGAAGGTGGCTGAGGAATACTGGATTAGAGGAAGGCTCGGCGCCTGTCCCGCACCACCACCACCACCAAAGGAAACAGTAAGGCAAGAAAGAAAAACCTGCCTGCTTCAATCACAGGGATGCAGTCGGGTGGAAACAAATGCTTTAAAAGAGAGAACCCCCGCCCAAGTGAAGCTAGTGGAAAGGAACATCAACTTCAGCAGGCAAGATGGAGGGCAGGAGAAAGAAGGATAAATTCAAAGAACAAAGACATCGAGGCAAATGATCAGTCTTTCTATGACTCCTCCAAGAGGAGGAGGCCTGGAGGGACGGCAGCCGGGGTCAGGAGGTTGGGAGCAGTCTGTGTGCCCGGTGCAGAGCGCATTGAGTAAATGTCTGGCCTTGGGGGTGGTGAGGACAAGTGTGCTTTTGGTGGAGAAAGTGAAGCTGTGTCCTGGAGATGGGGACATCAAAGGCAGCCTCAGCCAAAGTCACATTACAGTACGTCACCGCACCAGGGGCTCGTGGCCCTCACTTGGCAAGTCCTAGAGCCACAAAGAAAACAAGGTGACCACAAACGCCACCACGTCATCTGTGACCAAGGTGGTGGCAGCAGCTACTGCTCCAGAACAGGCAGGGTTCCCAGCAGACACCCAGCCTTGGGCCAGTGAGCTTAGGCTCACCTCTCAAGGGGTGAGGTGGCGTCCTGGGTAGAGACACTGCAGCAATGGAGTCAGAGTGAACTGGAGACGACAAAAGCTGTGGGGTCCTTTGCAGGAGCCCCAGAACCATAACTGAGAGAGAGAACTGGTGGGTGTGACGCATTCCAGCTTTCAAAGGACTTCAAAAAAGAGGGAAAGACAATAATAATCCTTGCAAGAGGCTATTAAGCTAAATTGGTAACCATGGGGCAAGTGTTAAAATTCTGTTACATCTTAAAAACTAGTTAAGAGATGGAAAGCAGTGAGAAGGAAGAAGCAGCCATTTCTTTCTGTAGAGAGAGGTTAATTGCAGGAGCCCAGGGAAGAATGCTGATAACAGCTTTCTTCTGTCTTAATGAAAACCTGGAAGAGAAAGATGAAAAAGCAAGATGGCAAAGTGGTTAATGAAAAAGAATAATTTAAGGGTATTGGAGTCATGGAAGAGTCTGAGAAAGTCCAGACAGCACAGACGCATGGAGGCGGGGAGGGAGGCAAGACAATTTAAAATATCCCAGCAAATAAAAATTCAGCTAAAGCGGGCAGAGGGCAATCCGTCTCAGAAAGGAGAAGGAAAAGCCTGGCGCACCTGAACCTGAACGTGTCTCTCTAGTGCTTGGTGTGGTTCCCCTGATGGTTTCTTTTGTAGGACTCACTGAGACTAAGGGTTGGTCAATGTGGAGACTAGTTTATCATCTGCCACTATACCTGTGCCCCTCAGTATTTTATTTTCTCCAGCTGTAAAATAAGGACACTAAAATTGGCCTCATTTGTAGGAATCCTAAGCGACAAGATCTGCTATTGATTGAAAATTCCAAGTGAGACAGTTTTACCCCTGTATATGTATTGACTGAATTAGTGGATAATTCTTCAAGACACCCAAGTGACTTTTGTGTTCCATTCCTCTGCCTGTCCCTGGCACATGGCGGAAGTTCTTTCCTCATCAAAAAAATGCTTTGTTTCTACAGATGGCACCAAAGCGTCCCCTGTGTGCGTGGGTCAGTCATTTTCCCCTGGAGAAAGGTGGTTGTTAGTGAATAGGGAGTTAATCCACTTTGAATGAGACAAATTCTAGCTATTTCAAATTTGAAGGGAAAACCGCCCCACCCTGTGCAGGATGGCAGAAAGTAAGGCCATGTTGTGCTATTCCTGCACCTACTCTCCACCCCCACCATCTGGAGAACTGAGACCCCTCTGGGGAAAAAAAAAAAAAAAACAATGAGGAGGGCAAGAGTCAAGGTTGGCCTTGTGACTGAATTAGCTGGTGTCAGAGAGTAACAGCAGTAGTAAAGATAAGAGGGGCTGATATTGTAACACCGGCAAAGTACTTTAAGAAGTGCTTTCATGTTGGTTTGATTCTCACAAGGATCCTATGGTGGGAATCTGCATATCACCAATCTATAGACTTAAACTAAGACCCAGAAATGTTCACCATTGCACTAGCTAAGGAACAGAAGAGCTGTAACTCCATCTTGGCTGTTCTAACTACATTCTCTTTCCACTTCACTGATAAAAGATGGAAGAAAATAAGCCAATTCTTCTTCAGGAATTAAATAGCCTTACAGGCATGTGGGATGGTTGATATTGATCATACCTGTGATTTTTTTCAGATCATTCTCCTGCAAACCCCCAACACACATACACACACACACACACACACACACACACACAACACACCCTCACCACAGCCCAGCCTAGAGAACATTTAAGGTAAACAGAAGTAGCAACTTTGACACACTTGTTAGCAAGAACAAACCACTGGAGAGATGTGTTTACACATTCAACATTGCATTTAGAAAGTCTGTGCAGATTCTGATTTCTATTTGCACTTATGTTGCTGATTGTCATATTATATTAGCAAATTTAATTTCTGTTAATGTGGGATAGGAAGTTACTTGACTTAACAACTTTCAATTTTTGGTGGCAAATGCAAAATTTACTAGCAGACCACCAGTTCCAATCTCTAATTAAAAAATAACTCAGAAAGGGATATCGGTACTTTCCATATTTTGGATTGAGAGTAGAACCAAAGCTGAGGGTAGAAAGTTTGGGTTCCAAAAAGTTTGTGCATGGAAAGAAACAGCTTGAGATCTTATGTTATTCTGAACTAAAAGAGTGTAGTTTGTGAATTACATAGCTTCTTATTCACTACAGTTACTAGAACCTCAGTTCAGGATGTTGGTTGAAATTACCAAAATAATTGTCCAATCTTGTTTATCAAGTCACAGCATGCTCCAACAAGCCCTTCCCCATGCACTGGGTAACTGGAAAACCAATGACTCAGCCTCAAGGGAACACCTTGCTCCTGGCCATTCTCTGTTCTAAGTGCCAACAATGGGAGAGACATTCAAAGGAGGAACTCCCAAAGAAAGAAAAAGGAAGTCCCAAGTGTTGGGATTGGCCTCAGGCCATTGCACTACTGACTGTGTCCCCAGGAACTCCGAATGGTTAACCCTAGTACTAACTGTTATTTATTCTAGGCTTTCTTAAAACAAGCGATGGAAGCCAGTTGAAAATGCTTTCATATCCGGTAATAAGCTGAAAAAAGTTGAACATATCTTAAAAACAAAACCTCCTTTTCTATCTATGCATCACAAATATGTAATTTAGATCATCGGGTGGCCAGCTATTTCAAGATCCAGAAATGTATTCAAAGTGCCAAGGTTCTCAGTTCATAACCCAACCTTATCCCACAGAACTTTTGGACTGTCTGCTTAAAAATTCTCCCAGGAGCCAGGACCAAGAACATGTTTCAAACTCGCTCACCTTCATGATTCAAACCCCTATTATTATTTTTCTTTTTATCAGGCAAGGATTTATTGCTATAATATACGTGCATGTACTGTATAATAAAACTTCTCTGATTACCTTATAACTACACATTAAAAATTTACCAAGATAAAATTAATGTGATTTTAATAATATTGTTTTAATATACAGAATATCAGGTGACAAGGAAAAAATTATTTGGAATTCCATGTGCAGTGTGCCTCCTCAGCAGCGCCCTCATAACAATAGCTGAACTGGCAGACAAGCACTGTTTGTTCAAATTTCTGATACATGCCTCCCGGAGAAGGGCTGAAGTTGGGGTCTTTTAAAATGTGACCGGTCAATGCTTTTGTGACTATAACATAGAGAACTTCCCTGTAAAACAGGAAGACTGAGCCAAATCAACGTATATAGAATGTTGTTTCCTCTATGCTCTCAATGAGATTCTGCCAGAGAACATAACTTCAAAGAATCTTTTGATGGAGAAAAAATGTTTTCATTCTCCTGTTTTATGATAGTGCTACAGGAAACTTATAGTTGATTTACTATATTGGCAGGACCTGGCTACTGTCCCAAAGGAAAAGAAATCCTACTTTTCTCCTGCCACCTATCTGCCACATTTATTATTCCCACCTAGTGGTGTGGACAGGCAAGTGATGGGTTAAAGGGAAAGATGGTTGGAACATCACAAATAAGAGATTGTTAGACTCCCACCAGAGTCACTTGCACAAGGCCTGTGACCCAGGGCGACAACATTCCCATGGTTAGGTGCCTGCTCGCTCCAAACCCAATAAAGAGAACAGACCTCCCAGCTCTGCACAACTGCGGAGGCGATCTGAGGGGCCAGAGAGAAGGAACCTCTGGCTTCCACCCTGTTAGGCAAAGACTCAGCCAAGGAAGTGCCAGAACGCTGTTCTGACCCACTTTGGGCCCTTCCCTTCTGTTTGTTCCCAGGCAGAAAAGATACAAAAGCATCACTATGGCATGGTGAAAAGTTGGAGAAACATTCTGGAAATTGACATGCAAATAAGCGCTCCAAGCACTTCCCTTTGTGCTCAACAGTCCCCTTGCTGGGACCTGTAAAACCACCAATCAGAAGAGGGGTGGGGATGGGAGTGCCTGGAGGTTTTGAAGCTAGAGTCTCCCCTTTGAGGGGTTGTTTCTCTACTGTGTCCCAGTCTGAGCTGGCACAGATAAAACTAAACATGCACCCACCAAAGGACCATGAAGCCAACAGGTTTAGCTGTAACAGATCTGTATTCCATAATAGCACACATGCATTTGAGTGGCACCACCTGTGAATGATCCTAGCTGCCCACATGTCAAAAGATTACAAACATGCTTCATAACCTGGGGTACTGAGAGAAATCGAACATTTCCAATAGGAAAAAGTCTACTATCTCCACCATGCCAGCACCTGCACTCTAAGCAGATGCAAAGCTTCCTGCTTCTAATGACATTCAAGTTCTAAGACTAAACCCCTGCCTTTATCACTAAATCTTGGTTTTTTAAATCACCACTGCTTCTGATAACCTCCATGCCAAGCTGCCACCAACAGATCAAATGTTACCTATGAAACTGGAGTTGCTGACTGGTGCATGGTCTGCCCCAGGCTGCAGAACATGTCTTTGTTTTAATTTATGATGACCCTAGACCCAAGAAAACTGGTCCATTCTTATAGTGGGTCCTGCAGGCCATGTGTAAAAGGGGGGCAGGGTGAATGCTCTGAAAGCTGGACTCTTTGTCAGGAATTTTGTAGATGCATTCAGATTCTAATGAAAAAAAATTAAATACACACACACACCAACAACAAAAAACACTTTTACTTATACTGTGTGTTCCACTCATCTCACCAACAGGAGGCAGACGGTCAGAGTTGTGCAGGGTCATTTACCATCATACCTTCTAACCTCCCAGTTAAGCCAGAGCCAGCCCTTCCTGAAAATTATCAACCCTCCTTCTCCCTCTCTCAAGACATTCTTTGTCAGGAGAATCAAGCCACATACTCAAAGCTCTAAATTCTGTCACTGGATTTATTATTTGCTATCTGCCAAGGAACATTACTTTAATTCAGTATCAGCTCAACTGACCTAGAAGGAAGTTGTCATCTCATGTGATAAGAGGTCTAAAGGAAGGACAACCCAAAGATGGGTTAGTTCAGTGGCCTAACAAGGTCATCAAAAACCAGATTCTTCCCATCTTTCTTCTCTTGCCTCCTCAACATGAGTCTTGTCCTCAATATTGCTTTGTGCTTAAGTTTGTGGCAACAGCCACATCCTCCAATAATGTCCAGATGCAGGGGAGTGCTTGTATTGGGGGGGGGGGGGGGGGTTCGGTCTCTTTTTAAGTTGACACAAAACTTGCACCAAAAGCCAAGTCCAGCAGACATTCCCTAACTCCGCAGGGTTGAACTGCGTCACCGCAATGCAGTCACCGTTGGCGGCCTTCTTGACACCTCTCTTCTCTAGCTTCCCACATTCAACCTGTCAGCACATCCTGTCAGTGGTTCGTTCAGACATGTCCTGCATCTGACTAGGTCTCACACCTTCTCCGTCGCCATCTCACCCTGGACTGTGACGTCAGCCTCCATAACAGTGCTCATGCCAGCCTTCCATTCTTTCCCCGCAGTCTCAACACAAGAGCATGCTCATGCCTGCTCTAGTGTAAACGTCCATGTGGCTTTTGTCATTCCATTATTCCATTCAGAGTAAAATCCAAGTTTCTTCAAGTCTGTATCCTCGATATGCCCACACCACCTGTTCCATCATCTCTCTGCCTTCACCCTTACACTCTCCTCCCCCCTGGCCTCACTTTTCCTTACACACATGATGCATATTCCCACTTCTGGGCCCTTGTACAGGCTGTTGCATCTTCCTGGAACACTATTCCACCAGATAATCAAATGGCCACTGCCTTCCTTCCTTCAAGTCTATTATCATCTGCCACCTTCTCTGTGAGATCTTTACTGGTCACTATTTAAAATGACAGCTCTCTTCTCTCTCCCTACATCCCTTATGTTCATCCTGTCTTAATTTTCTCCATAACATTTCCTACCATCTAGCATCCTATATAGTTATGTATCTTATCTTTTTTAATTATTTTATTTATTTACTTTTATAGAGAGGAGAAGGGAGGAAGAAAGAGAGGGAGAAAAATGTCAGTGTGGGAGAGATACATCCATCAGTTGCCTCTCGCGCGCCCCCAGCTGGGGACCTGGCCCGCAAGCCAGGCATGTGCCCTGACAGGAATCAAACTGGCGACCTTCCAGTTTGCAGGTGGGTGCTCAGTCCACTAAGCCACACCAGCCAGGGCTTATATTTTTGTTTGGTTGGTTTTTTGTTTGTTTGACCTTCTAATGGAATAGAAGCTCTACTGGGGAGAGTTTTTTCTTTTTTTCCTCTTCCCCTGCAATAACTTCAGAACCTAGGACAGCAACTGGCACCAGTAGAAACTCATTAAATACTGGTTGCATGATTAAACTCTGAAAACAGTTTTGGGCAAGTAGACCCACAACAGCTTTAATCAATCATGATTCATGCTTAGGGCTGAGCTTGCTTCCCCTGCAGGACATAGCTGAGCAGAGGGAGATATGGGTACTTGGGGGAGATAACATATTTGGAGGAAAATGGGGTATTTATAAGGAATAAAAGGAAGACAAGAAGAGCTTTGGGTAAGCAATTAACAGTGCCAACTGCACATTCCTTGATTGATTTCCCTTTTAAAACCAAGAGAGAAAATGATCATACTTATCCTGAGTCAAGAAAAGTACTACATTTCATTGATTCTATTTTTTCCCACATTTTGACTGACTTTAGGGGTACATCTTAAAAATCACTGCTATATTGTGATCCAATAACTGGCAGTGCTCTATTTTTCATAGTGCTTCATAAAAGGATGGGTTATCTTAAAATGAATGATGTCTTAGAGTCAGTAAAGTCCCATAGTATCCCTTGAAATATGGCCTGCTTCTAAAGTATGAAACAACACTAAGGAAGAGAGAATATTATCATTATTGTCCATAAGCACATAAGCGATCTGCTACTAAATAAACCAGTTTTGAAATCTCTCATAATCTCTAGCAATACTGAACATTCTCTTTTTCTCTTGCCTTCCTACTGGGAAGCTTTAAGATAATGTCTGAGCAGAGAAGCTTCCTTCAGCGGTGTCATTTGACCCAGATTGTATGTTTTATAGCCCGAGCCAATTAGTTAAAGTGACTTTGACTATAATAGCGACCTGTGACATTGCTCAATATTATTGCATTAGTCACTCTGAAACACTTTCTGGCTTGTGTTTGTAATCTGGCTCTGACTATGCCTTCTTCATCCCGATATTTAAACAATTGGTTGCTGTCCTATAAAATAATGACCTTTGAGTACTTGAAATTAAACCTCTCTGGTTTTCTTTATTTCAATAAGACCCTGGCACCTGGTGAAACAGTGTGAATCACCTTTATTGTTCTGATTACTAATCAAGGGCTTTTCTTCAATCTTTTAAACCTATATTAACCAAATGAGGGTTGGCCTTTGAGTCAACTTGGGTTCTGCTCCCAACTCTGCTCCTGGGGAATGAAGTAAATGTGGTCAAATTGCTTACCTTCCTCTGCTCTTATTTTTCTTGCTACACATGGAAAGATTGTTCTAGATTAGTGATTTTCAACATTTTTCATCTTATGGCACATATAAACTCATTACTAAATTTCTTCAGCACACCAAAAAATATATAAATTTTTTGCTGGTCTGACAAAAAATAGATATACTTTTGGTTCATTCACATGGGACAGCTGTTGTTGTGTTGGCTATTATCTTTTTTTTTTTTTTTTTTTTTTTTTTTTTACAATCTAAGGGAAAAGAGGTCAGTCCTGACTAAATAGTCAGGTATTGCATATCATAAAAATTCTTGCAGCCATCAGGGTGCCTGCCCCGGCACACTGGTTGAAAATCGCTGTTCTGGATCACCTAGCTTTACAAGTCTGACCTGGAATGGTCCTCTGGTGCCAGGCCCAATGTACACTTAACTTGAGCTACAATGTCAGCCTTCATCCCAGGCTTGCATTGAAGGAGGGCTGGACCTCATTAAATGTACTCACTTACCTATGAAATAAAATTCCATAAAAGCTGACCTAGAACTCCTTGAGAGCAAGACAGTGTGTCTCACAGATCTTTGTAATCCATCACTAGACAGACACTCCTTGAAAACAGAGACAGTATCATTATAATTCATTCCTGTATCCCCAGTGCCCCACAGAGTGCAAGGACCTCACAAATATTTGTTGAATGACTAAATAACTGAAATGTGGAACTCCAGCTACTTGCTCACCTTAGCCTTGACAGAAACCTAGTGTTTCATTTCTTCCATGCGTTGTTTGTATGTTTTTCTTGTTTTCCCCCATACTTCTACTTTTACATTTCTTTTCTTTTCCTCTTTTTTTTCCATCATTGATATCATTTTTTTTATTAATATAAGTCCTAGTTTCTTTTTTGTGGTAAAATATACATGACACAAGTATTACCATCTGGGCCACTTCTTCTTTTTTTAAAGTGTATTTTATTGATTATGTTGTTACAGTAGTTCCAATTTTTTCCCCTTTGCTCCCCTCTGCCCAGTACCCCCCCTTCCCTCCAGCAATCCCACACCCCTTAGTTCATGTCCATGGGTCATGCATATAACTTCTTTGGCTTCACCCTTTCCTATATTATTCTTAACTTCCCCCTGTCTATTTTGTACCAACCGATTATGCTTCTTAATCCCTGCACCATTTCCCCATTTCTCCCCCTTCCCCCATTTCTCCCCCTTCCCCCTCCCAGCTGATAACCTTCCAATGATCCTCATACCTATGATTCTGTTCCTATTCTGGTTTGCTTAGTTGGATTTTGTTTTTATGTTTTAGGTTCAGTTGTTGATAGCTGTGACTTTGTTGTCATTTTAGTGTTCATAGTTTTGATCTTCTTTTTCTTAAGTAAGTCCCTTTGACATTTCATATAATAATGGCTTGGTGATGATGAACTCTTTTAGCTTTACGATGTCTAGGAAGCACTTTATCTGCCCTTCCATTCTAAATGATAGCTTTGCTGGATAGAGTAATCTTGGTTGTAGGTCCTTGCTTTTCATCACATTGAATACTTCTTGCCAGTCCCTTCTTGCCTGCAAAATGTCTTTTGAGAAATCAGCTGATAGTCTTATAGGCACCCCTTTGTAGGCAACTCTCCGCTTCTCTATTGCTGCTTTTAGGATTCTCTCTTTATCTTTCACCTTTGGCATTTTAATCATGATGTGTCTTGCTGTGGTCCCCTCTCAGTCCAGCTCGCCTGGGACTCTCCATGCTTCCTGGACTTGTATGTCTATTTCCTTCACAGAATTTGGAGAGTTTTCCTCCATTATTTTTTCACATAAGTTTTCAATTTCCTGCTCTTCCTCTTCTCTTTCTGGCACCCCTATGATTCGGATGTTGGCACGTTTAAAGTTGTCCCAGAGGTTCCCAAGACTCTCTTCATTTTTTTCAATTCTTGTTTCCTCATTCTGTACTGGCTGACTGTTTCTTTCTTCCTTATGTTCCAAATCATTGAATTGAACCTCAGTTTCCTTCTCTTCACCATTGGTTTTGTGTGGATTTTCCTTCGTTTCATTTAGCATAGCCTTCACTTCTTCTCTTATGCATTTGCCATACTCAAGCATATCTGTCAAGCCTGTGAGCATCTTTATCACCACTGTTTGGAATTCTGCATCTGTTAGGTTGGCTATCTCCTCATTTGTTATGTCGGCTATCTCCTCGTCACTAAGTTCTCCCACTGGAACCTTGATCTGTTCCCTCTTTTGGGCCATACTTCTCTGTCTCCTCATGTTGATAGGCTCCTGTGTTTGTTTGCCTCTGTGTCTTAGGTAGAGCTGTCACTACTGTTATGTTTAAGGGGTGGAGCCTTAGGGATTCGTCAGTACAGAGCAACCTGTTTCACTACGTTGTGGCTCTGTATGTGGGGGAGGGGTCCGAGAAGGAACAATGCCACCAGTCCAGCACTCGCCCCTTTTCCAGGCACTTCTCCCACTTCCATATGGGACTGGTGCCTCTCTAGCTATTGCCCTGGCTGTCATTCCCAGAGTGGATGGGTTTGCGGACTCTGAGGAGAGACCAGCAGTTTCTGCCTCTGCCCCAACTCCCACTGGTTACATTGTCAGAAGCAATGAAGTGTGATTTTCCCAGGTTTTGGGACCGTGAGCTGCACGGTCTGGTGAGGAGCTGGGAACGCTCCCCAGGTGTCCCTCCTGACTTTAAAATGTGTGGCTGCACTTTCTGTCAGCCTGCCACTGCCACCACCACCACACTGCATCCTCTCTGCCCCTCCTTCCTGTCTGGATGAGTATTTCTTCTTTATATCTTTGTTGGACTTCCATGCAGTTTGATTTTCTGAAACTTCTGGTTGTTTCTAGTTTTGAGGTAGTTGTATTCCTTCTTAGTTGTGGAGGGAGATGCAGCGTGTCTGTTTACGTCCCCATCTTGGCCGGAAGTTGGGCCATTTCTAAGTGTAGCTGTAAGTACATTCGCATTGTGCAAGCATCACCCCATCCACCTCCAGAACTTTTGCGTCATCCTCAACTGATCTCTGTACCCAAGAAACAACAGCTCTCCACCTGCCCCTCCCCCAGCCTCTCATAACCACTACTATATTTTCTGTCTCTGTGGATTTGCCTATTTAGGTACCTCATATAAGTGGACTTCTGCTCTCTTTTATATTTCGGAGATTTTTCCCTAGCTCCTTTTGCCCCTTCTTTTCCTTGACATTTTTCTTTCTGTTGGTCCTTACACCGCCCTCTCCTTACACTGTCTCATTTTCTCTGTCCTCCTCTGCATCCCTGGTTGCCACCCACTGCAAAGCAGTAACTGTATATTCTCTTACTTGTTATATCCAGATATATTTTTAATTTATTCATTTTAAACTTTGCTGTGTCATATTTGAACATGTTTCAAAACATTTAAGGGCATAAATAGGACTCTAAAATTTTTGGAAGTAGGTTTTTGGAGAGGGCTATATCACAAAATGACAGCACTGAAAAGAGGCACCAAATAAAGAGGAGAAGGGAGTTGATGTAGTTAGCAAGGGGTTGCCAGAGAAACCAGTGTTTCTTTTTGAAAACCATTGTGGGATTTACATAAACTTATGGATTGCCAAATAACCTAAGCATTCTTAGGCATTTTTTGTGTATATATTACAAAGAGAGAAAAGCCAGTGTCCTTGGTGACAAAAGAGAGGAAGGAGTCCTGGTGGTCAGTTGCAAAGGCGTACTCTCATAGGGTGCACGTTAGGCACTAATTATTGATGATCAACACCAACTTTTCCTTAAAACCTGTACTGTTCTTAGCAGGATGAAACAATATTTGGGGGAAGTTGTGAATAGTACAAGTACTTATTGTTTAAATACACAAACATAAGTACATAAAGTTAGATATTATCATAGAATAATAAATACACATTTCATAAAATACGGAAAACAAAGTAAGAAACCCCTACTCTCCTTTTATAAGCCTTCTCAAGCGTTTCTTTTCATGCACTAAGACGCTGAGATATATTGCAACAGGGATGAAAGAAAGTTAAAGATGTTTAAGAAAATTACAATGAATAAATCTAGATTTAGTTTAAGCCATGGTACATAAGCAATAGTGGGTGTTTTAGGTTCCACAGTTATAGACAATGAATTCCCCTTAGAATGGAAAAAAATAAAAGTGCTTATCTCAAAGACTGTTGTGACAACTAAATTAAATATGTATGTAAATCACCTGGCATTAATCCTAATTCCCTGTACCTCCAAGCTGGGATGTACAAAATATGATGGCTATTAAGAAAATCTAACCTATCACCCAGCATATAGATTTTAAATCATAATGTTGCAAATTTGGGGGCACTGGCTTTGGTAATGGTTATATTTATTTTTTAATATCCACGTATTGTTCATTCATGCTTTTTCAGTTTTTTAGGTAAGGGGAAAACATAGATCATTGGCCCATGCAACCCAGAACCAACAGCTGGTTTGCAAACACAAACCTACAATGTGGTTATAAGAATAGCATTTCTATTTCTCAACATTCCTAGGTTCCTGTTTTATACATTGTAATGTTGCTTCATCTGTATAATTTTTATGTGTTTTTTCTCCTCCCTCTTAGTCCTTTGTAGTTATTTTTTCAACCTTCTCTCTCATCTTTCTTACTACACTACATTGTTCTTCCTCCTCGTTTTTAAACCCTATTAATTCTCTACTCTTTTTTTTCTGCATTTGAATTTTCTCATGTTCACATTTGTTCTATAGAACTTTCTAGCAATACCAGTTACTATAAAATTTTCTGACTATCTTATAGTCAGGTTCATGATACCTATGTGTTTCTGAAATTTATCAGCCTAGAAATCTTTTACCAAAAGTCATGTTGATATAATAGCACAACCAGGAATGTTAGTGAATATATAAACTTTGAGAACAAAATAGTAACATGTATATAAATAATTTTCCCAATATTAATCAGTTTCACATTTGATATGGTATATCAGTACTCATAAGTGCTCACCAAATGTTTGCTGCAAATTTAACTGACACTAATCAAACTTTTCCTTCACGTGGATTTATTTGATTTTCCCAACAACCTCTTGACGTTAGGAAAAACATGTAACATTGTGCCCTTCAGACGAATAAGGGAATGGATGATGGAGAGATACATGATTGACTTATACCGGTAGAGCTATTCAGCTGCTAACCCAAGCTTAGAATTCAAGCTTCCTCGTTGCAATGCATTTGTCCCACCCCCATGCCCCACTGCTGCTCTCCATGTGTGTGGCCCTCATCTTGTCCCATGTTGTCACTGTTATTATCCCAGCATAGGATCTTCTGCTCTGGGACCTAAGGGGCTACTGAGCATTACCATTCTTTCCTGCTCCTTGATCCATCCACCCATAATCCTAAAATAGATGTTAGGAACACAAACTGCAACCACAAAAGCTAACATTTACTGAGTGCTCATCATGTGCCAAGTGGATTTGCATGGCAGTGTAAAGTAACTACAATAGAGTTCTCTAAATACTGTATATATTACTATATGGCTTACCAAACATTACCAAAACTGTTTTACAGAGAAAATGTATCTACCCAGATAAAGGAAAAAGGCAAAGAAGCAAAGTCTTAGGGAGATTAAAATAAAATCAAGGTGGAATCAAGGAATCCATCTCCAAGTCCTTTCCTTCTCTTCAATGAATCACTATACCACTCGCCCTGCTGATGGACTAGTCCAAGTCAGCCCTGAATTAGTGACATTAGAGAAGTAAATCTCTAAATTTAAGATTGCCTTGCTGTTTGTCTTCAATTCTAAAGGTCTTCTTTTCGTAGAGGGGCGCTATTTTTCCTGAAGGTATCTATAAGACCTCCCTGTAACACGCTCATATATGCCTGTGTTAATTGTTGGGGCACTGTCAGCAAATTATAGCAGAATCTGGGGATGTTATAAGAGGAAAATAAAGAAATCTTATGTTTAGGAAGAAGACACACTAGTGCAAAAATCATATCAATTTGGGGAAGGGGAAGAAACCTCACTGCCAAATATAAATTCCAAACAAACAAAAAGGCTGTCATTGCAATAATAATTACTATTATTACTAATATGAAAGAGAAAAGCTTGGTTGCAGGTTCACTGAAAAGTTTCCATTCAGTCTTAAGTGATTCTTCTTTAGTGCCTCCCAGGAGTGCAAGCCTATAATTTTAATTACATTGTGGCGTTCTCATAAAGCAAACAGCCTGTTCAGGTAGTATTTACTTATTACCTGTTAGGAAGAATACTTATGAATATGCTTCACAAACTCGAACTGCAGTCAGTGATCGGCAATGGGCCTTTTCAAGGACAGAAGGTGTGAGTTGGAATACACGTAGGAGAGAAGTTGCTCATTAAGGGAAGGTTTGTTATCCAGGAACGTGTAATTAAGGTAACTGGCCCAGGTTCTGTGACAGCCAGCACTCGGGTAGTTGTTTGATTGCTGCGTGGGTCAGGGATCAGCTCCGGCTACAAGCTGTAGCCACATTAGTGTGTTAGCGCACAGGTGAGAAAGGAAATTACAGCTGCCTTTCTCAAGCACATTACTGTCGGCCTTCATTGTTTTGCTTTTACTGTACATCAGCAGGACGGTGGCTTCTGAAGACTTTGTGTGACAGGTTAGGCATTTTATCCTTTGAGTAAACAGTAATCATGGTTTGAAGAAACTGGGGCATTGGAGAATTTTTCCTATTCTTTAAGAATTCCACTCTTCCTTTTTAGTTTGCTCCAAGGGCTCATTGGGGATACATATATTAAGCCCTTTAAATAGTTCATAATAAATCTTTGTCTCAGGCTGATTCTGACAGTTTTTTAAAGAGTCTTTTAAGAGAGAATCCTCAATCATTTGTTAATCCATGGGGTGATCTTCAGACTTCAGGAAAAAAAATAACAGCCAGGGCTCTTGGGTAGTGAAAATACAATGTAGGGAAAAATATATAAATATGGAAAGTCACAATAATATCACCTTACTGAGATTACTTACATGTTCTGCATGTATCTAAATGCTTTTTCTTCCCTAACAAGCCAAAAAGAAAAAGAAAAAAAAAATTGTCATCATAATGAGGATTTTTGTTGATAATTTTATGTTTTCAGACTTACATGCATCTCCTAAAATGTTAGATTTCAAACCATGTAAGAGAGGATATTCTTTTTAAAGCAAACTAATTCTCTTGGTAGAAAGGTAATTTCTTATTTGCCCTTGTTTCCCCTTTACAACTACTTCTGTCTTCCCCTAAATTACTTATATACACACTGCTATTTTTTCTGCTTGGAAAGAGGACTTCCACTTTTAGAGAAAGGATTGTAGATATTGGTTATTAGTGTCAAAAAATAAACTTTGAAAGGCAAGACATAGCTTTCAGAATAAAGATCTTTTTAGATTGGCTTTACATATTTTAGCTTTCACTTTAGATACAAGCTAGTTTGTTGAATATATTAGATATTCATATTTTAAAGAATATAACATGGTTTTAGCACCAAAAAATAACATATAACACTCACCAAAAGAAAGTAAATGCAATATTGTCTCCAATGTAAAAAAAATTAATATTACTTATCATTACAATATCTGTGTGCACTATTTGTATAATGAATGGAAGACATTTAAAACTCTCTCTACAGGGAAACTTATATGAATGTATATGGTTTTGCTTGTAACTGAAATGATTAAAAAGGAAACTAAGGAACGCAGTCATAGCTTGGAGTAAAATATGAGGGTAATATGGCAACACAGACATTTTCTCCATGGATATGATCTGAACCTTTATGTTGTTTCTAAAATGCAGCATCTCAAGCTATTGAAAATACCAAGAACTTCACTAATGACATGTAAATAGAGTTTGTGAGAAATAAATGCAATAATAAAATGGAGAAATGGGCAAAGGACAGTCGACTGTTATAGATGGATTCATTCTCACGTTAGGTCAAATAATTGAAGACCCAGAGTAAGGGTCTTCAATACCTGGAGGGCCTGCAGTTGAGAGGATTAACCACAAAACAATTATGACAAATTCAGTGGGAGTGTTCAGCTACCAGGCAACAAGAAATACATGATGCCAGTTTTTAAAAGAATTACTTGGCATTATAGAACATACAATTTAGACCAAGAAGCCATCTGATACAATGTTAAAGTGTTGATATTAAAACTATCAAGTGCATATTAGAGTGCTATATGTGAAATAGGAAAAGGAACAGTAATTAATATCAATAATAACAAATTTGCTTTACACCCAGTTTAAAAAAAGGCTGCTTTTACTCCATTTTCCCCATCACTATTAGCAATAGCTTTTATCTTTTTAAATTGAAGAAAAGAAGGTACTGTAATTCTACAGTAAGGGTAACTACAAACTATATAAAATGAATTTAAAATGACTGCTTTTTTATCCCCACCACTTGGGAAGATTATGCATAGCCTTAAAGAAAATATACAAATGGCTTAATGCCAAGTTCAGGTATGGAAATGATGTCTATACATATATCATGAGGCCTACACATATATTAGCTTACCAAGATTATGATAATGAAGTCCTGTCTTTCTCACAGTAAAGCAGAGCTACTTCTGGCCAAAGATTAGAAGACTTGGTTTAGGAACTAAGATGGAGCAGTGGTCACTGAAACATTGCATCATAGAAGAAAGAAACATTTGCTCAATAAAAGACATTAAAAATAGATATTCATTAGCAAAATAAAAGTTATAGCTAATTATCAGGTTACCTCCCTTTTCTGACTCCTCTAAATTATTTCAAAATATAAATAAAATTACTAAGGATGTTCTCCAGTAAATAACACTCAATCTTTTATTGATGATGGACTTAACATACTTCTAACTGAAAACATTTTGAAAAATAACCACTTCAAGATGTGCTGGAATAGAAACATAATAAACCCAACAAATTATAGCTGCCCAGTCAAATTCCTCCAATATGATAGAAGATACTGACTCTGGAGACAATTGTAGAGACCTGTCAAGCCAGTCTTTCCTCTATCCTCAGAACACATGCTCACACAGAAAAATTAAAGTTGGCCGTTGTACTAGCCCCCATTTCTGAGAAGGCAAATTTGAAAATGCCACACGATCACACCAACATTCATTTGGATTTTGGTTATTGCTTAGTTCTCTAACACTCTCCAGTGAGAAAGTTCTAGCCACTCAGAACATTTTCTCTGTCCAGCAGAAGTATTTCAGGCCAATCTCCTGAACTCCTTCATTCTTCATTGTTTATTTCACAACCACATGACTGCCATTCTGCAAAACCCTTCCTCTTTGCCACAGAGAGACATCACTCTACCAGGAGCATGGCTGCCAGAGTTAGCAAATAAACATACAGGATTCTAAATTAAATTTGAACTTCATATGCAATATTTGGGTCACACTAAAATAAAAGTCTTTGTTTATCTGAAATTTAAATTTAACGAAGTGCCCTATATTTTAGCTGGGAACACTAAGTAGAAGTAAACTCTGCTATAGCCACCATCTTCCCCACAAATCCCACTTCTGTCTCTTCACCCTTATTGAAGCCTTTCTCCCTTGCAGACCCCTGCTCTCAAAACCCTCCCTTTGTAAAGACCATGATCTTTATGCTTCTGACTCTCCCAACATGAAAGAGGAGTGTCATCATTGTTTGCGCCCACTGCCACGTCCGCACCATTTCTCCCAACATCATCACTTAAAAGTTTCTCTTTAAAAAAATAGTATCCTTTACCTGTTCTCAGTGCCATTGTCTATCAGCACGCACATCACTCACCTTTCTCCATGGTGTCACTTGTGCTCTGTAGTCTTCCTGCAGCTGTCGTCTCAAATGGCAACAGATGCCAGAATGACAGTTTCCAGGATGGGTAACTACACACGTCTTTGACCATCAAAGCTCAAAAAACTCATTCTTCGACTTACCTTTAGCCACCCATTGGCATCATTGTACCTTAATCTTTAACTGTGCTTCGTTTTTAAGATGCCAAACATCTGTTTAAAAAAAAATTGAGAAAATGTTCCAAGATGAAAAAGCAATAAAGGAAGCTACAAAGAGGAAAATGCATAAACTCATCTATATAAAATTTAAAAATTTGTGTGTATCAATGAACATTATTTAAAGCAGTAAAGGCAAACAAGTGGGGAAACATTTGCAAGAAATATGTCAGAGGTAATATCCTTATCATATATATGTATCTCATTCAAATTGATAAGAAACCCAATTGGAAAATAGGAGACATAAATATTAACTATATGATTCACTGAAAACTTTAAATAGCCAATAAATGTGTTAAATCATTATTCAGATTTATTAGAAATAAATATACAAATTAAAAACATAAGGTGTTTTTACATATTACTTTTCAGGGAGACCCAGTAAAGTTTTTTTTTCTGTATCTTCTGCTAATTTAACATTTTTTTATCAAATAAGAATAAACATTTTAAGATGGCAATGAATATCAACACCACCAAACATTGCTGATAAGCATGTAAACTGCCACAGCACAACTTTTCTGGAAATCAATTTATGCATATCAGCTGTTTTAAAAAAAGCTCATGCTCTTTAACCCAGTGACACTCTTTATATATTTCGACCCTGAGACATAATAAGAAAGTTGAAGGAAGATTAATTTCAAAAATAATTCATCACCATGCAATGAAGTTTTACCTAGCCAGTAAAATAGTGTTTGAAGCCACTAGAGCCCCAACACTATCCAGTAAGAGTATTAGCACATAGTGAACTGTGATTTTTTTTAACATTAAAAAAATGGGAGACACAGGTATGATACAAATTTTGAAATATATAAATAAATAACAAATTAGACCACAAGAATATATATTAATGTTAATTCTTATTGTAGCTGGGTAATAAGATTGCTGGGATATTTTTTTAGTTAAGTATAGATGGTATACAATTCTATATTGGTTAGTTTCAGGTGTACAATATAATGAGTAAACATTGGGATTATTTTTTTTTTCTTAGTTATGCTTTTTTACATTTTCCAAATTTTCTATGAATACAGAAAATGGAGAGAGATAAAGCAAACTTGTTTTAAAGCAATAAGTATTCTCAAAATTCACTCTCTGAACAAAGCCCCCTATTGGCTACCTCACCCCTGTCACCACCACCCCCACCACACCCCTCCCTCTGCCCCCGCCTGTCATCCTCATTCCCCCCTCATCTGTCAGCTTTCACTTGCTTGTCTCTTAACCCTGGGGGGTCCCTCGGCCTATTGACTTTGTTTCATTTCCACTTGCTGGCTCCCATCCCTGGGAAAAGCTCACTGTCTTGAGTTTTGCCTGGAAAAATGACAAAGCCATTATTATTAGGGTGCCCTAGAAAATCAGTGCTCTTAAATGTAAGCCAGGCAACTACTAGCCACTGTGCAATCTTTTTACTTATTTTCTCCTGATTCTAGCTGCTTTGCCTACATGGGCTGACTCCTAGCTTTTCTTCACTCTTAAAATCCTCTCCTTCTCCCACTTCATCTAAGCAAACAACCTTCACTCTATTAGACTGTTTAACACCCTTCCCCCCCATCTCTCTCTCTCTCTGCCTCTTCCTTTTTAACTCACATCCTTTTTTTTCCTTCCCCAAACTTCAGAGGATACATTCTCTTTCTCTGCTACTGATTAAATATCTCTTAAGATTTAAATTTTTCAGTTAGTGTTTCCAATGCGAACAACTTTAAACTTACTTAGTACTCTCAGTCAGTAATAATACTCAAGGTTTCTTTACTTTCATCACCAAAATTTACCAAAGAAAATAATACCATTCATTTACTCAATTTTTATCCCATTTTGCTACTGAAGCTGCTCTCCCTGGAGATCCCCAAAGAACTGACAGCATCAGTAGTTATATCTGAGAGGCAGTGGACACTCTGGATGATTCTGTCCATTAACTCCTCTCTTAGTTTACTATATGTTAAAATAAAAGGTATACTAAAGACAAATAATTTAACTTTGTACAAAATTTCAAAGGGTAAACACCAAAAAAAAGCAAACAAACAATACAAGTAAAAATTGGGCAGAGGACCTAAATAGACATTTCTCCAAAGAGAAGATACAGATGGCCAACAGACACATGAAAAAATGCTCAATGTCACTAATCATTAGGGAAATACAAATTAAAACAAGAGATACCATCTCATACCTGTCAGAATAGCTATCATCAATGAACACAAGTGCCGGAGATGATGTGGAGAAAAGGAAACCCTCCTACACTACTGGTAGGAACACAGATTAATAAAGCCGCTATGGAAAACAGTATCAAGATGCCTCAAAAATAAAAAATAGAATGGCCATACAATCCAGCAATTCTACTCCTGTGCATTTATCCAAAGAAAACAAAAACACTAATGAGCACCATATGTTTATTACAGCATTATTTACAATAACTGAAATATGGAAGCAACCTAAGTATCCATCAATACATAAATAGATAAAAAAGAGGAGGTGCATATATAAAATGGGATATAATTCAGCCATAAAAAGGAATGAAATCTTGCCCTTTACCACAACACAGGTGGACCTAGAGGGTATTATGCTGAATGAAGTAAGTCAGACAGAGAAAGACAAATACCATATGATTTCACTTAGATGTGGAATCTTAAAAAAAATAAAATAAAATAGAAATGGATTTATAAATATAGAGAACAAGGTGAGGAGGGGAGTAAAGGGGATGGGAATAATTTTTTTCTAAAGCAGATTATGCCTTCAATACATACACATACACACACACACAGCCTCCTATCTAACCTGCACTAGTGCAGAAGAGGTCTGTTTTAATCATTAATAAATCCAACACATTTTTAAAAGCTCAAAGGGCAACATTTCTAGAATTTCTTTGTCACTAGTTCATATCTATCCAAATAATAGTTTTCTGTGAAGCCTTTTACCAATCTGAAAGCAAAAGTTGCAACACGAATGGTGAGCGTGGAGGTATATATGGTATCTTCACCCAGATATCCACATGTCTTAGTCCCCCCCTCAAACACCATCTCATCACAGAGGTCCCTATGACGCTCAAGCAAGATGTGGCCCTGGTCTCTCTCTAGCCCCTAACTCTGTGTTGCTCTTCTTTACAGCATTAACCACTACCAGAAATTGTTATATAGTCTTCCCTCCTCCCAAATGCAAGCACTGATATAAATGGCCCCAGCTCATTATACTCAATAAGTATTTAAATACCTGAACAAAGACGAAATGAGCTAGAATAAAACATGTGCTTACATATGCTATTTAAAATACTCATATTGTCTTTGAGGGTCATGTGCTGGGTCAGGGCAAGAAGTTCCAGGAACAGGCAGAAGATCAGCCTTTAAAAACTTGCAAGATGGGCTCTCATGTGGAGAGTGATACTTTGTGTATTGGTGATTTGAATCACGGCCTTATTTTCCACCCTGGGTGGCATAACTATTTCTCATCACATGGCATCATGGCAGTTAGAGAGCTTTAAAGCATTGAAAAGGTAGAAAGCATATATGTGTGTGTGCAAGTGCCTCTATAACCGAGCTCCTCTGTATAACTCCTTTTTCAACTATAGCATGTCGACAACATCTGCGCCAGAGCTGGGGATTTGGCCCGAATGCCACGAAAACCAGCATGGCAGCTCACCTCGGTACTGGCAACTGGTCACTGCCCCATGGATAGGCTGCACAGAAGACCCGTGTATATAAAGCAGTATATTAAAGTAAACTTACAAAAGCAAAGAGCAATCACTGCAACCATAATTTTTTCCTCCTCTTTGGGATTCTAATTTTAAAAGCATTAAAGAAGACAGCTGCTCATGCTGTGATATGCGCTAAACAGCCTGAAGGATGGAAAAAATATATTTGTAGCTCATAATAACTATTGACCTTTCTGATATACAATGTTCTCTGTGTTAGCTACTCAGTTCTATCAACAGTGAAGATTGAACATGACTTTTTAATAGAAAACATGGGGTTTCAAGCTGCCTTCACAAAGGTGTTTATGTATTGTTATTTTGTTTCATACTACAGAGACCATGCCTGATGCCCTTTGTCTGACATCAGGTTTGTTGTTTAAAAAAAAGAAAAGAAAGGAAGGGAATAAAAGAAGGAAACAGAAAAGGAAAACAAGTCTCAATGTTACTGAGTATGTTTTATATGAGGAATTGGCTTGTAACCACGTTATAGCCATGATGGAAGCATCGCCGCACTCGGTCCCATACGCAATCTCGGTAATGGAATCCAAGCGGCGTCCCAGGAGGACATGCTATATTTTTTTCCCAGAACAGATCCCTCAAGTGGCAATATTTAAAGGGTGTCTCCAAGACGATTTAAAACACCCCCTTACAGTATTCCTATGGCATGTTCTTTGGAGTGCACAGCCTGCTGCAGAAGGGATCACTTTACATGTCATGTACTCTCAGAGGCTGTCTTTACAATCCCCAGTGTTTCCCCTTGAACTTTCCTGTTGCTCAGGAGTTGTGTATAGAAACACCAACTGGTAACAGCTTGACTCTGACTCTGTGTATATTTCCCCAGAGTGGTACCATCCAAACACCAACTGCAGAGCAGCAGGTGGCAGCTGAACACTCTTCTCTCCCTCAGGGAACAGCCGCACCAAGTAGTGACCCCTGCAAGGTGCAGGAAACCTGAAAGGCAACCTTATGCATTAAGATTTTCATCCAAGGCAGGTGGATGTTGCCAGGAAGCTTGTGCTGACAGGTGGCAGGGGTTGGCAGATTATATTCTGTTATTTGTTTCTGGTGGATTATTTTTAATGTTACTTTGAAAGAAGTTTATTACATCACTATTGAACCACAATTATTTTCACACCTATGCGCTCGAATTTCAGTTAATGATCCACAAGTTTCTAAACAAAGCTGAAGACTCACCACTGAGTGGGAAGAGTAAATCAGCCCTAATGAGAATAAGTAAAGTCGGCTTTTCCATGGTGCTCCAGAGAAGGCACAAAAGCAGATAGAGGCTGATTGCTGAGCCAGAGCGGAATGGCTGGCACATCATTGCATGATGCCCAAAGTGGGGGAAACCCTGTGTCCACAGAAAATGGGGACACTGCCTCACCACCAAAGGCTGAAGAGCCGTTACCCACTTCACAGTTGCCCTGCCACATGGTAGAGGACAGACCTGTGGAACAAAAACCAACTCTCAGAAGACAGAGGAGAAAGTATCCTCTGATTCTGGTGAGGGAATCGGGCCAGTCCTCTTTTAACTACCAAACCCACTGGTCCATGACTCTGAAAAGAACACTTTGCAGAAAATGCTTCCTTAGAGATGATGGCAAGGAGATGATGTAATGATTCCCTTTCCAAAAAAAAAAAAACTTCCTTGGACAGTATGTTTGGTATAAAAAAATAGTGGATGTCAAGTAAATAATTCTCCTTAAAAGAAATTATCTGAGTGTTACTTTATTCAACATGCAGACGGGGTACCTGCTTATGTAAAACACAATCCTAGACACTCAGTGAGCAGGCTCAGGAGGCTGGAGAAGGGGAAAGAACAGATACAAAGACAAGCAGGAGACAAGCAAGACAGCAGGCCTGCCTTTCAAGATCTCATAATCATGTAGATGACACTATTGGTAGTACATTTTCAAAGTTGCACATTTTAAAAAATCAACTGAAAACTCAAGCCCTGCTTACAAAAGTCAGCATTGCAGGTAGTTTTCCTTACATACTAGAGTTCTCCAGGTACTGACCCAGTGCGCAACACATTCCTTCCCCCTATCACATGAGTCTTACGCACATACATGGTTGTCACATATCAAAACAAGGTTATGATTTTTCCAAAGAGTTTCTACATGGATGCTATATTAGTAATTAGCCCAACTGATGACAGCTTTAAAAAAATAACAAAGCCATCTCACACAGTTTCTACAGGTGAGGAATCCAGTAGCAGCCTATGAGTAGTCCCCACTCACAATCTCACATGAGGTTTCGATGGAGATGTCCGTCAGAGCACTGTCATCTGAGGGCTTGGCTGGGGCAGGAGGGTCCACTTCTAAGCTCACTCATGTGACTGTTAGAAGGAAGCCGCAGTTCCTCACTGCACTGACCTCTCCACAGGGCTGCTCAAGTGTCCTCACAGCGTGGCAGCTGGCTTCCATCCAAGTGCATGACCCAAGAGAGAGCAACAAGGAAGCCACGCTCCCTGCTATGATGAGTCATACACTGCCAGTTCTACCATGCACTGCTGGGCAGACGTCACCAAGTCTAGCTGCACGTGAGGGTGAGGAAGGAGGCTCCACCTTTTGGAAGGAGGAGTATTGAAGAATTTGTGGCATTTTAAAATTAGTACAAAGGTCATCCTAGATAAACATAAAGCCCACCAGGACAATCTGTGTGAGAAAAGATTTGTTTTTACCATGCTTGGCCTTCCATTGGGAAATTAAGTTAAAAAGATCTCATTAAAGTAACATTTAATGAATATTAGTTAATACATTAAATAACATATTTAACATATCAAATATTACATGTATGTTATGTATAATCTTAGCTGTGGGTACAAGGCGCCATGCTAGGTGATCAAAGTTAGACAGACCTGTCTCAACCCTGCAGCCCTGGGCTACCTAGCATGAGGGATAAAATGAGAATATAAATAACTCTAAGAACAGTATACATGGGCAACATCTTGACCTTTGGAGTCAGGCAAACATGTGTCATGCCTGTGTGCTCTGTCACTATCTGGCCAACTTGGACAACATACTGGCTCTTTCTATATAATAGTAATAAATACCTGACATTTGTATCAGTCAATGTGGGCTAAGTTATGTTGCAGTAAAAAAAAAAAAAAATTCCCAAATTAAAGCAAAGATTTATTTTGGGGGGATGGCTGAGCAGTCACCGTAACAGATGAAAAAATTAAGCAGCATCTCATGACTGTTTGTCTCGAAAATTCCACTGAAAGTGGCACATGACTTGCTCACCTCTCATTGGCCACAGAGGTTCACATGACTGTGCCTACTTTCCAAGTGGCCAAGGAAGTTCAGGAAAACTTTTGTAAGAAAACAACTTGTCATATACTTGACACATACTCATTCTAAAGTCCCAAAATGAAACGGCTTGGCTTTATCACGATGACTCCAAAACGAACCAACATCTCCTCCCGTGTCTGGTGAAAGTCATTTTGGTAATTTGTACTTTAGTTTGTCCTGGGTGCTAACTTTGTATCTTAATGACTTACCCCCAATTCCACTTCTCCTTTAAAAGGAAAAATACTTTGTTCACAACATTTTCTCAAAACTTAATTTTTCTTTCCCTGGCCAGGTGGCTCAGTTGGTTGGAGCATCATCCTGCACAATGCCGTCAGGGCACATGCCTAGGTTGCAGGTTCAGTTCCAAGTCAGGGCACATGTGGGAGGCAACTGATCGATGTTTCTCCCCCACATTGATGTTTCTCTCTCTCCTTTCCTCTCTATCTCTAAAATCTATAAACATATCCTTGGGTGAGGTTTCTTTGTTTAACTTTTTCTAAATTTTTTCTTTTTTCTGTCTGATACATCATTATTTGGTGGCAGCTAGAGGGGTCTGACTCTAGAATTGTGCTGAAAACACTTGGAGTGCCTATAAAGAAAGGCCTTCTTTATGCTTTGAGCCCATGCACTTGCAGAGACCCTGGAGAGGTTACTGGAAGTGTTTAGAATAAACCTGGCCTAGGATTGGCCAGGGAGACCTGGACTGTCCTCAGCCACACCCTCTGTCCCCACCTCCCGCCCACCCCCCCTCGTGCCCCTACATAGCAATAAGGAAGCAGCAACTCCAAAACCGGTTAGAGGATCATAAACAGATGTGGAATAGCACCAATATTCTTTCACACTATGGCATCATTGGCTAACATAAAAATTATTACAACTTTTGCTGTAAATTGTTCTGTAAATTTTACAAATATGCAAAAACTGACATTACAAGAGCTGAGATACTTTAGACTTATTAAAAAGTTGAGGCCTTTGACATTCAGCAAGAGAATCTATTTTTTCATCTACCTTTGAGTTGTGTGGGTCTTATTTTTGTTTTTGTTTGTCAGCTCCTTGTTTATAATTCATAGGTCAAAACTGGCCACATCTGAGCTTTGACCACTTCATCTGGCTTTACCCATAAATTTCTCCTATGTCTCAGGCAGCAGATATAACTTCTCTGAATCCCAGATTTCTGATCAGACCATGCAGCAATCATGGCCTGCCTCAAAAAAGTTGACATAAAAGCCTTTGAGATCTAGAAAGCATTCTAGAACGCTTCTCTGACATAGACCGGTTCCCACTGTCTTTATATAGCACCAGCCCTATGGATACTTTTCTCATTGCTCCACCCTCTGTCCACACTCCCCCCAACTCACACATACACATATGCACACACAGGCCTCTGGCACATCATCAGCACGACGCTGCCTTGGCTCTCTCCCAACAGCACCTTTCTGAAAATCCCACTTCTCGCCTGAGGCCCTTAGAAAGCTTCTCCTCTCACGTGGCTCCTCTCCTCTGTCACATGCAGATAATACGCCATTGTACACGAGAGGCACCTTTGTCAGAGCTGGGATAACCAGAGCATACCTGCTAGCCCTTGAGGAAACATGCCATGGAGTGTGTGTGCCTGAAAGCGTGTGTTCCGCGTTCCTTGGATAGCGACAGCATGGCACACTGCTTCCGCCCCTTCCTCAGAACTAGGAAGTCGTGTGGAATCAAAAGAGAAATCTTCAGCAGAAATCAAACCTTTTTCTAAGTTGCCCCTGCTTGTTCTCCTCAACCCCTCTATACCTCACACTCTTGAAATAAGAGCTTGAGAACCAGTTTAGATTTTAAACCTCAGCTTCAATGGCGCAAAACTTGACCTTAGTGTTCCTCTCACACCAGTCAGCCAGGGTTGAATTAACACTCCACTGTGTGTTTAGACAATTATTGGTGTAACACACATGGGTGATGGGGTGTTGTATTCACTGCCTCAGTCGGGGCACGATGCAATGTTCTGCCTGCACAGCTCATGCAAAGCTCTATCCCGCATTTCGTCATTCAGCAGGAAGCATCTCGAATGGGCTCACCATGTGTTTTACTGTGCAGTTCTACACACTGAACACAATACTAATTTCTAATGATGCCTAAATTACTCATTCTTCTGCAGATAGGTGGTTCCTTTCTTCCTGGGGTAGGGTATCCAGGACCCAACCCCTAAAACATATTTCACCTTTCTGGGATGTTTCATTTGTCCTCGACTCTTGCAAACACGATCTTGCTTAACAGAGCTGAATTTTTAAGGCTGAGTGTGTGGTGTGGACTCTGACGGCAGCACGTTAGTTCAAGTCTCTGAGGATCAGTGCCAATAAATGCGAGAGGGACACAGTAGATTGCTGTACTTTTCCATCTCCACCAGGATGAAAAACTGCTCTAAATTAAGTCTAACCTTAAATGTATAATCTGTCCTTGGGAAGGGGAAAAAAAAAAGGATATAGCATCTTCAAGCTCTCAGCATCCCTTACGAGAAAAAATTGGTTCTAAGGGTCTCTGATCTTGTGTTTTAGTAAAATAGAACTGCACGGCTGACTGACAGTTTTGATCTAAAGCATTTACGTTTAAGTTTTGATCTCTCTGCTTTTGATTAAAACTAATGAGCTCATTTAATTCAAAATGGGAATCTCTGATAAGAGAAATAAGGTTGATGTGATTGGATTAGAGGGGCAAATTAAACTCTTAGAGCAGAAGTTTGTGCTTATATAGTGTATTAAAAAGCTGTTGGCGTATTATGGCATGTTAGATGATGAGAAAAATTTCATAGTAATTCATATTTAATCAGAAGAAATGAAAGTACTAAATATAACATGGCTCTGCTTTTCCCTCGAGTGATAAAAAGCTGTACATTTAAAATGACATCAGATCCATTCTCTCTAAAAAAGAAAAGAAAATCTTAAGAGAGACACATAAGAAAAGGACACTTGTCAGCGCTTCCATCACCCCAGAATAGAAATGCCATAAATATAGGAAAATATAGTCACATTAAGACAGGATGATACCAGAAAGGCCCCAGACCTCCAATAGCAAGGTTCCTCTTATTATAGTAGCTCTCATTCTTCTTTCATCTGAGCATCAAGTTTAGTATTAAAAAAACAGAGGTTTCTTTTCCTTAGAAATACATAGAATACATTTCATAACTTAAATTTTAAATGTTTGTTTTGCCTGTGTTTTGTTTTCATAACTATTTTCACATACTATGTATTAATTCTTAAACCTTCACCCCCACCCCAGAGAATATCACTGTTCTTTTAAAAATATCAGAATAAGGGCTGCTCAAAAGAAATCCTGTTTGTTGTTGAAACTTTTGTTTTGTTTTAGAATAAGAAAAATGTTCATAGTACTATTTTAGTAGAATAAAATTAAAGTACTTATCAGGCTTAAAAACCCAAAAATTAATTTTTTGCAGGAAAAAAACTTAAATTTATATAATACCTTAGAAGTTTTATTTTTAAAAAATTAGATTTATCTTGCCCTCTAGCTTTTTGAATAAAGGCATTTTTAGATCAGCAAGACCGCAAACTACCTTTTTAAGTTTCCTAAGTAAAAATGTATTCTACTTAGTCTAAAAATAGGTAAAGCAAGAGAGTATCTTGCTAAAGAGAGGAGACGATTATTTTCTCAGAAACAAAAAAGTGAAAACACAGAGACAACATGTTGTCCTGTTTGAACAAAGGCAGGGACAAGCTGTCCTAGTGACAGGAAGGTATATCGATATTGTCAGCAGCTTCTGTTTGTTTCTGTCTGTCTGTCCCATTCTTGGCCCTCTATCTTGAGTCAATTGAGAAGACTTCATGCTTCTTATTCCCCACAATGAAGAAAACCAAGTCAAGAGGGCACGAGTAATGACCTTGATGGTTTTGTGGTTCTCAGAAACCCTACTAGGCAAATGATACAAGACAGGATTCACAGGGAGAACAAAGAGCAAGCCCCCCTTACCCTTCCTCAGAAGTGTCTCTGCCTGAGTCTGAGTTAATCCCATAAATCTAGAGGTTTTCCTTTTTCATGACAGTTCTCTCCATGTGTGCCGGCCAAGCCTCAAGATGTGCTGTCATTACTTACTATCAGACCTCTTTCACAGAGCTGCTGGAAGTTAAAATGCCCGAAAAGTTCTTGCTAGAAACTGGAGTGGAGTTACTTTGGGTACATTAATTTTTCCTTTTTATTTTCTGCAAAGTAAACATTTCCTAAACGAGGTAAATTGATTACTTGGCTCTTAGCACCCATCAGTCATTTATTTTTAGTGAACTCAAGGATTGCACCTGAGCAGGAGCTGTGAGGGGCTGTGCAGAGATCTAAATCGTCTGTGTGTGTATGTGTTTTTGTATCTTCAGTGGAGTCAACCAGCCCCAGTCTGCTAACCACTGACAACACCCTTGAGCGTTCCTTTTTCATCCGAATGAAATCTACTCTGACCAAACGCGGCGTGCACATCAAATCATCAGGATACAAGGTAAGCTGGGTTCTGGGAGGGGAAATAGTTCTGTCTTAGTCAATCCTGGATCACTTGCATTGAGTTTCCCAGCTGTTTTGTCTATATAATTAACACATGTGAACTTGAGCAGCCCATAGGGTTCTTAGCTATCTTCCTGTCTCAAGGTAGGGACTTCATTACACCTGTCTCATTTCAAACACTGCTGCTACACCAAATGCCTCAACATTGAGTCTTGTCTTAAAACACTTGTTACTAATGCATCAGTGGCTTCAGTACATGCTAGAAATTCACTTTGTTGGAGAAGGTGAACCAAATTTATTTCAATCCTTAAAGTGAGTGTTCTAGAATTGCTACTCATAAGAATTACACTTCTCCCACTTAACCCTTCAAAATTCCCCTTTCGCTTTAGAGAAAGACTATCCATTTTAATAGCATCTTGGTCACTGAAATCCATACATGTAAATAAGAAAATCACTTTGGACATCAGAAATCTTAATTCTGAGATTACAATTATTGAACAGTCATACCTTAACAGACATAGAATACTCAGTATATAGAATATATGTTCCACACAACAACAAAGACCAAGTCTGGAGTCGTAATCTACATAATTATATCATTATAAGGTTAAGGATATAAAACCCTTCTAACCTCGGGAAATTCCAGCATTTTAGTTACTATAGCAACATAAGTTAAGACCTATGAAATTTATGAAATGCCTTTGGCAACGTGAATCATATCAGTTTTCCAACACACTTAGCAATCTGTCAAACAATATTTACTATTTGTAGGAGAACAAAAGGAAATAGAAGGTACTGTAGATGTGGCCAGGATGACCTTTCCCTGTTGTAGAGTTTAGAGCTTCTGATAGCTAAGCTCTGTAGGGTGACCACTGTGAAACATGGTAACAGTCATTATCATCAGGTCTTAAAAACTTTTGTAAGTCATCGAGAGATAACAGCTGCATAAAAGTCAGAGTCGGCACATCATTTGACATTAATTCTTCAGAGAAAAAAGAAAGGAGGTGGGGGGTCAGGCCCTTCCATGAACCACCTTGAGCTTAGCCATCCTCATCTGAAAGGTACACGTGAAGCAGCCTTAACCTTGAACAGGGTCCAGAGCAAAGCAGAGGACATGGGTGCTCTGCCTGTTGTAGCTTCCCCCTACAGAGACCTGTTACAAAGGAATATATTGGAGGGAAAAAAAAAAAAAACAGACTCTACCCTCAGGACCATTTTGTATTTTCCTACCTCACTGAACACAATACCTTTATTAGGTGTTACTGTGGAGCATTAGCAAGTTTGGATATCTCTAGGTAAACTATGGGTTTAAGGATTATCTTCACTTGAATGCAAGAAAAATGCATTCTTTGCATTCCAGCTCTCAGGAGCTGTAGGGCCTGCTTTCAAGGATTACTTTTCTGTCTGTCAGCATTTGTTCCTCACCTTCAGTGGTTTTTCCTGATTGGAAGGGGCATATCCCAGGAACGAAGGTGGTAGGACAGGTGAGGTATAGTTTGGAAAAGCACTATTGTAATGCAACATCATAAGATAATTTGA
Source organism: Furipterus horrens (assembly GCF_987537825.1). Classification (NCBI taxonomy): domain Eukaryota; kingdom Metazoa; phylum Chordata; class Mammalia; order Chiroptera; family Furipteridae; genus Furipterus; species Furipterus horrens. The sequence continues at coordinate 126,715,576 of NW_028327173.1, read as the reverse complement.
TATTCTGAAAAACAATATATATATATATATATATAACTTTCACATGACAAACTAGAGATATTAAAGCTCTGTAAAATTTTGGATCTGCCCAAAAGTGGGATACATGGGTAAAAAAATAATATAGGTAAGTAGTTTCAGTTTCAATCTAGGCAAGAAACCTAGTAGCTTGTTTGTTTAGCCACAGGGACACCTCAGTACTGTTTTTGCAACATGACCTGAAATTGGGCAAGCTAAGTTTTTAAAATATTAATACAATATAACATTCGTTCATTTATTCATTCAACAAATATTATTTGAGCTCCTATTGTGGAGCCTGTTCTAGATCCTGGAGACCCAGCACTAAACAATAAAAAGTCCCTGCTTTCAAGGTGTTACATTCTAACGCGGTAAACAGACGATAACAAGTGAATACAGAAAGAAGGTGATTTCAGAGAGTGATGGCAGCAAAATTAACAATAGCTAACATTATGCACACTACAGTATGCTGGGCAGGCACAGTGTACATGTGTTAGCCCTCCTCACAATGGTAGAATCATTGCTTTCATTTTCCAAATGAAGAAATTAAGGCTACAGAGCTTAATGGTATACCCAATGTCAGAGGTTGAAGAGACAGGGCTAGGGTTTGAACTGCGGCTTCTGGCTCCACACCCCATGCACTTAACCCCTAGGCTACACTATTACACCGATGGTGAACCAAAGGGGTGACTGATAGGGACCACTTTAGGTAAAAGGGTCACAGATGGTCTCCCTGAGGAGGTGACATGTCACCTATGAGTGGTGAATGAGAAGCGGCCACCAGGAAAACATATTGAAGTAAAGTGTTTCTGGAGCTCCTCGAGTTTAGGATTAAAGACACTGTGCAATAAGAAGGGGCCTTTGAGAAAGTTAAAAAGGACAACCTTGAATGTCCAGGATTGGAAAAGGTTTAGGAACTATTCTCATTTCTGTCAAGCCATACATGCTAAAATGATCACACTCCTCTGATACCACCCTGTCAGTACGTCTTTCTCAAGATACCATAGAAGTCTCCCTCCAACGCCTTATCACCTCCCCAGAACTGCTAACACGAGAGGTGATTCAGCCCAGCTTTCCTTTCAGCCCAGTTCCCCCAGTAAGATGAGTCATCTGGAAGACCTGGCTCTTCCACTCCTCTTCCCTCCACCATGAACTTCTTTTGTTAATGAACCTTGTCTGAAAGTTCATGGAAGAACTGTGAGACCCCATAACATGACACAGCGGAAAACATGCCCATTTATCTGTTCATTCCCAGTAAATAAATCTAACAGCTTATAAAACACTCAAATAAAACTGGTCATCATGCCACCACCACACAATCGTCGGCAGCCGTCCGTCTCGAGAGACGATGGTGTAGCTTCTTAAGAGTCTATCTGCACCGCCGAGAATGGTTGTGCAGTCCGACTCGGGAGTGACACGGTATCTGTCTCCTCCCGTGTTGAATCGACATCTTGCGATGACGCTGGAGTGTCCTCTCCAGTGAAGCTGAAGCTACAGAGCCTGAGCAGGGTGATATGGAGGGTCTGCTGTTGCCCATGCAGCAGACCCCCCCTCTCTTCGCAGCTGAAGGATCCAAGGGAAAGACGGAGTCAATACAGCTTGGCTTCAGGGGCGCCGCAGGAGTTGCCGGTGTTGACTACAACGTCAAACCGCCTTAGGGACTCCGGCTCCGGATTTTCTGTCGGGGTTTACTCCCTTAGCCTTTCCCCTGAAGAGGTATGCCGCAAGGCAGCGGAGGTTTTTTGGAATCAGAGTTTTCCTTCTCTGATGTGCCCTGACTGGAAGATCGAACCAGCGACACTTAGCTCGCAGGCCGACGCTCAATCCACTGAGCCAAACCAGCCAGGGGTACCACCACACAATAAACAGAAATTAAAAGAAACAACGATGATAATTTCCCCACACTCCCAATATTCCCCCTAATTTACTACCATCATGTGCTTCTTTCTTTTTCCTTAGTTAAAGTTCCAAGATGTTAAGTCTTGCTCAGGGCAGGTCCTTATGTTTCTCTCAATATTTTTCCAGAACCTTGGCACATGGACTTTTCTGACCTTCTCCATCATTTATCTGCCACTTTCTTTGGTGCGTCATTGTCACTGACAGTGATTGTAACAAAAGTACTACTGATTAGCTCTGTGGCAGACACTATACCAAACACTTTACATTTATTTTAGCTAATCTGAAGATTATTTAAAGACTTTTTCTGTGCCAGGCATTGTCCAAACTTTATATTCTATCATTATACCCATTTTGCAGGTGGTAAAACTGAGGCTACAATAGGTTCAGCACTTTGCTGGTGCTCAAACACTCTTCAGTAGCTACTGAGGAGTCAGGATTGATCCAGGCAGCTAGGCTCCAGAGTTTGTCTTCTTCACCCCTCAGCTTTACTGCTCAACAGAGCAAGTCCAAAGAAGGGCCCAGTGTGAATTGGATTTCAACATATGAAAAACTAATCAAAGCTTTTAAAAGAAAAACCTGTTGCCTGATGAAGACTTGCCCTTTGTGGCCCAGCCTCCCCCACAGCACTAGTTTACAGAGATTTGCAGAGATCTACCTTCCTTTCCTGGGACTATAAGCCCACTCAGCTACCTGTGACCAGAAATTCTAGCCAAGAAGTGCCCATCCCCATCGGGATCAGCTCATCCAGGCAGAGAACATAATCTAAATTGCTGTTGCTTCCATGCCCCAGTCCTCAGGAAATCTGCCCCATCTCCAGTGAAGCTTCCCAGCTGTGAGCTGACATTGCTTGTCTCTGTCTTCATTTGGTTTGAAATCCACAGTAGCACCATTATCTGGACCAGCCACTTTTTATGCCTCGGGGGCTTCCTTGATGTTTAGGTCTTGCGGGCCACATATCTTAGCATAACATAGCTGTCCTTTAAATTGCATTGCATCAATATTCTGCCTTCTTGATGAGGTCTAGGTCTGGGGGACCTTACTAGGTACAGCACAGAGGGTAAAAGGAGATATATAATCAGGGAAATTAGAGAAGTGAAGACTAATTGGGTTGCATCCTTAGCTTATGTCTTTGAAGGATAGTTTCCTTTGGCATGAGACTGCCAGTTTTCCAATCTGCTCTTAAATGCCCACCAGTACCACTGTTATTTCTGGAGTATGTACCCAATCAGATCATGATGTCCTACCTAACTAATGGCATGGGAGAGCCTCCTGGATTGTGAAACACTGGCAAAGAGAAAAGCTCTGTCATGTTCGATAATGCTGAGACTGTCTCTGAACTCTGCAGAGACAAAACTCTTCAAGTGTCAAGGGTTCCTGGTACGACACATATGAACAGGCTACTAGGGAACTTGGAGGAACTCCAGATTCTTAGAAATAAACAGCACCCCCCGATCTGAGGTGATCTGGGTATGAATGTGCCTATAGCCAAGTGTTGAACTGAATGATTTCTGAAATCCATCCAGCCTCCTTATAATATAAAGAGTCCTAAAGTATAAGTAATAGAGAAAATAATGTGTAGGTTCACTAGTTTATTAGGACTGCTGATATACCCCAGCTTTAAGACTATCTAAACATGAAGTAACAAAAGCAATTGTCCTTTCCTTTCTCACTTTGTCCTCCCATTTATGCATTTAATGTTAATGCACAGTGAAGTCTCATTGCAAAAGACATCAATTTCTAGATTGCAAAACTACAAAACTAAGATTTACATTTTGATCCCTTCATGCAGATAGATAATCTGAAAAGGTATTTCTCGGGAAATATTGTATAAAAATTATACCTAATATTTTTGTTATATCTGTTATTTTTGGTGGTACATGGTCCTCCTTTTCTTCCTGTTCACTTAGGTGTGCAACAGAGTTGCATCGCTAGGTTTCCCAATGTCAAAATCATGGCCAAGTACATTTTAAAGTTGAAGGTTTTTCATAGGCAAACATATTCTTGACTGAATGTGCATACTGACAAGTTTCAAGATTTACACTACAAGGGAATTATTACTTACTAGTTCAATGATCTGGAATTTTAGCTCTTGGTTTAATTTTTTAATAAAACCCACAATACACAATTGAGTTCACAGTACACAATGTCAACCCCTCCTTCTTGATCCCCTCTCACTGTAATGCGCTGCCAAAATGGGTTGAATCCGCCTGCTTCTATTTTTGTTCCTCCAGTTTAATATCTTTTACTGGATCTACTATGAGAAATTCCCAAATTACCTCCCAGAAAATTTTACTTCTCTGCTCTATCCTGCAAGCTGCTCTCTGGAATATCTTTCCAAAGGCTCAGCAATCCTTTTCTTCTCTGCTCTGAAGTCATCAATGATCATAGAGTCCATGTATTCAGGAATCTGGCTCTAGTCTACCTTGCGACTACCACACCTCCATTGTTCTTTCCTGGAACCGTAAATACTGGTGCTCTAGGAAAGTCCATCCAATCATCTTTCCTAAAGTAAGTTTGCATTGTCACACTGCTATGCCTTTGACCATGCTGTTTTCTTTTCCTAAAATGCTTTTCTGCCGCACTTCCACAGGGAAATATCTTAACCAATATGGCACCATGCAGATGCCACTTTTTAATTTTCATCACACACACACACACACACACACACACACACACACACCGCCGCCAGCCTCAATTTTCTCACCTGTAAAATGAGACTATTAGCAGTATATAACCCAAAGAATTTTCCTAGGCATCAAATGAGATAACACAGGCCCAGCTAAGCTTCTTCTCTTCATTTTATGAAGCACTTTCATATAATTTTACATGAATCTCACAATAGTCTTTTAGGTAATTGCACCTAGTTTCCCAATTTTGAAGACAAGTAAAAGTAAGGCACAGAAATATGAATTGATTTGTCTAAGGTCGTCAATGGTGAATAGCAAAACAGAGAGCTATCCAGATCCTCTGATTTCAAATGTCTTCTTTGCAATATACTAAATTGGATACTGAGTGCATTCTTATTCCGCTTTCTTCCCTCAGCACCTAGCACAGTGTGCTGCATGTAGCTGCCACTCAGTAAATGTTGGTTGAATTGAATTGCATGTTCTCTTTTTTTCTGAGATACCAATGAAAAAAGGTTGACGATACCCAACTCTCTAATGTGCCGCTAGCAACCCAGCTGGTTGGCATCAGTGTCTTTTAGCTGGGATCACTAAAATAGCCACAGACCCAAATGACTATACCATGACGTGGCCCTCATTCCAGCCTCCTGCCTGCCAGGGTAGCATTCAGCTTCACCAGTGCCTTCAAAAAACCAGAGGGCACCACATCCACAACACTTTTTTTTGAGTCATTGAGGATTCCTTCCAGAAAATGAAAAATTGAGTCATTTTAACATCACTTATTCACCGTGACCTCTAATTGGTGTCTGGAGATTACTGTTTTCCTTCTAGTAATTTATCTTCCAATAATTTTTTTTTCTGGATATTAGCATTTTAAGGTTCTAACTTTCTGACAATTAGGACTATATTTGCTGATATCCTGCCTTCTGGCACAGTGCCATTTCTCAAAGATTGCTGAAAATATGTGAAGTGTTATAAGAAGGCTAGTTCTTTCTTTGCCTAGGAGGGCAACTGTATGCAGTGAGTTTTAATTTCACCAGAGAAGTGTAGCTTGGAGGTGTGCCCAGCACTAATATAGGGGCAATGTGGTGGTGGTTTTTCCTCTGGGGGTCTCGAAGAGTATACCATAAACTTATCAATTAGAGGCCTCTTCTCCTCCTAGATAGGTGTGGACAGGCTAGATGCCATCTGGATGTTTCTTCCAACCTGAGATTCAGAGATGTTCCAGGGGTCTGGACATAGCAGTTTTCTCCTGAAGCCTTTCCTCACTGCAGCTGTGTGTTGTCTTGAAATGATGACTACAGTGTTCCAAGCTGCACAAAATGCAACTGTCTTGTCAAATCAATAGATGAATTTTCAGAAACGAAAAATTCTGTCACCCCATTCAGGCTTTCTAAGACCATACATTTATTCCTTTTCAATCAACCCAGACACTCAGAGTAAATTGAAGGAGAAAAAGTTTTCCAGGGTAGAACTTAGAGGCAGAGGTTAGTGTGATGAAAAATGCAAATAGAGGAGAGAACCAATGAAATCAAAATTTTAAAATCCTATTATCATTTTTTAGTCCCTGTTCACCTCCGTACAATTGTCCATTACAACGTAGTTTCCAGTGTCATTTTAAATACAACTGACATTGTTTCTGATCTTAAAGAACTTATTTCCCATTACCAAGGCATGACAGTAGTTCTACCCTGGGATATGTCATTTCTGCTGGGACTAATCAGCTAGCTATTTTACCAACTAGCAGCATAATCACTAGCCATTCTGGGAAGTGTCGGTAAATTCCAAGTATGTCAGTGACTGCAGCCCAAGTATGTCGCTAACTTAACAGGTACTTAATTTTTTATTATACAGATTTTAGAAAGAAGGTAGGAGAAGTGACAGCATCCTGCCTGTGACTAATGCTAGAGCTTTACAGGTTGAGTTTATGAGTCTTTAAGAGTAATGAAAGTGATGGTCTCTTTAAAGATGGCATCATTGGTGCAAAAATTAACAGTTCTTTCTGTACATGATGTGTTAACTACTGCCCTTCAAAACTGCCATTAATGTCTCTGTAAATCTATTCTCAATCTGATAGATTTTACAATATAATCTCTCTACTATGAGACTTTGGCCTATTAAAAAGAGTTTTGAAAGAAAAATAAACAAACTTAAGAGCTAAGAAGTAAACACAAGTACAGTTCAGCATGGTTTTAGGCCCAGCAGTCTGATGTTCTGAGATGCCCTAATGACAGCTGCAAAGGTCCATCATTTCTATTTCTCTAAAATGATCTCCTCATCCGGTGGTCTGAAGTAGCAGTTATTTAACTCTTCACAGACTTCAGAGGCTCCCAGATAGATCGCTGTGTTTGACTCAATGACCTCAAAACTACTCCACTGAAGAGCAATTAAGCACACAGGCATGCTGTCACACAGCCGAGGACTCGGGCTTAATCCTGCCATTCCTGGCTCTATGACTTTAAGTTAGCATCTACTTCTTCTCTTGTAAAATGGGCATACCAATAGGGCCTCCTTCATAAGGCTATTGTGAACTAAAGTGAGGTAATGTAGATAATGCCTCTCCCACAATGAAAATGCAATATATGTCCATATGTGAAGTTTCATGTTTATGGAACTTGTATCATGATGCTTAAGTGTCCTGAACATTGATTTGATTATAAGAGACAAAATATGACTGACATATATCATCTGCCCCTTTAACAAAAGGAACACCTACGAAATGATTTTCTTTGGCATTGAGTTAGCATCAGCACAAGACTCAAATTGCCCTTTAATACAGAAAATGAAATAGGGACAGGGCCAATTTAGTGTTGTTGATCTCTGGAATAAATGGAGCTTCTAGGATCCAGTAGCTTACAAGGCTCCACAGTTTGGTAAAAGCATCTACATACACCCAAAACAACCCTCTGGGGAAGGTAAACTACCACTGCAGCATGAATACAACTGCATCTCAGCGCTACCCCACGATTCTCCAGAGGGGATCCTGTTGACTAACTCCAAGTAAGTGAGAAGAGCCAGGATTCTGGAGCTCGTATTGTCTTGTATAGGGAATTCCTGGGGACAAGGAAATCACCACGTCTTTCCCATCTCTCTGTGAATGTCCTTCACCGTCAGACTAGAAGAATGGCCTCATTGCAAAATGCTTTGAGTTACAAGAATACTCTTATTTAAATGAAAGACTCATCTCTATAATTAATTCTTAATCCTCTGTAGTAATAGTCAAGGGAGAGGCTTTGGAGTGCTGCCTTGACTGTGTGTGTGCACATGTGTGTGTTTAATCTGAACTATAAGTGGGCAATAAGTCTCTCTATGTTGTCATGTTGGAAACCTCACCTTCAGCTCATTGTTGGCAATGATCTCCAGAAACAATCCATATAAGGTATCATTAGGCAGGTAGTAGATTTATACTTCCCTTTCACCAGGGATTTTATAGCTGCTTTTTTTCTCTCTGGAGTATGTCCTTAGATAAACCCATCGTTGACATTCATTCAGATTTCTGCTCAAGCATCACCTCCCTCACCACCCCATCTGAAATAACTCAGCAGACCCTCTGCGTCTCCATTACCTGCTTTATCCTGCTGCCTTTTGTTCTTCATAGCACTTGGCATCTTGACATTATTTCATAATTTATCTGTATATAGTTTGTCTCCTCTACCACAGTATAAGCTGAAGTGCCTATAATAGTTTGAGATACATAGTGGAAATTCAATAAATATCTGTTTAAAAAAATAAGTAAATTTATAAATATTGGAAATCATTTGTGCTAAAGCCAAAACATATTTCCTCCTTGGATCAGTATTCCAGTTCCTTTAAAGGAAATTTAGAGATGAGAATATGTAGCCACTAAATTATATATTTTAAGTTTCCAGGCTCTATTGCTAGTAAGATAAATTGATGTTTCCTTTCTTTTCCTTTTAAAAAGTCTGCGCTGATTGCTGACACATTCTATGACCTTTTTTTCATGCTATCATACTCAGTTTTTTTAAAAAATCAACATGTATTTAACTTGTCCCCCACTTTCACCCAGTTCTGGTGGCTAGAGCTCTGGAAGCACAACCCAGAGTTCCTTGATTATTACTTGGTGGTTGTGAAAATATTTACTAGTCCTCAACAGCCCCTTGTCAAATGTCCTTCAAACTCATGACTCCCTGGAAAAGCCGTGAAAACAGAGTGGCTTCATAGGGGCGCACCTGGCAAGGAAACCACAAAATTTCGTGCTCTTGCCAGCACGCTGCTGCTTCCTTGCCATGCAGCCTTGGACAAGAAGCCCTATGATTCTGGGCGTCTGTTTCAGTGATACAAGCCAAGTGCGCTAAGTCCTTCCTTAACGTCAATAGATTCCACAGCCAATTTTATCATCAACTACTTGATACAAACAAGTTCCTATGTCATCTCATCATCATTAATGTTATAATGAAACAACATAACAAAACAACATTGAACAAATGTTATTCAAGGACCTACAGTATGCAATAGACTTGATTTCAGTGTTCTTTTTCACCTGAGAGCTGAGATTACATCCTCTTTAGCTCCACTCTCTACCTTGGGGTGAAAGCCTCTTGGGGACATTCAGGCTGGAATGAAATAGAGGATCTGCCTCATCAGGAGGAGCCCCTGACTCTTGGGGAGACAGAGGTTAGAGCCTGCCAGGCAGTTCCAGTGAAGGCTGCCCAGAGTTACCAAGATCTGCCTATTGCCTCGTGCCAGTGCAGGTTTGAGAACCTGAAATATTATAGGAAACATTTCACCACAAGGGAGAAGAGATTTGGGGATTTGATCATTCTTAGGGAGGGCTCAGTGAAATTTTGGACCTTGTCCTATGTAGATTAGAATCTGAGAAATGAATCTAGATCCTCAATTAAGGGCCAAGGGCAAATGCTGATTGAGAGTAATTCTCTGTCGCCTTATGTCATGAGCAGTGACAAATTTTTTTCCTCACTTTAACACCATATGTACTCACCTCTCTTTTTATGTCACAAACATACAACATCATGTTCTTATTAAACTTATCAATCTTCCCATTTATTTATTTATTTATTTGTAGTTGGCTTATTGGTGAACACCTTTATAAGTGTTGTCTGTAATGATTTTAAGTTTCCACTTAAAGGGAACTGCAATTTATAATCTGCCTGGAATAACCCTTGAGGTAGTTGAGTCCTGGGTAAATGTTCTTTTAAATTTTTTTTTTATTGACTGATTGATTTTAGAGAGAAGGGAAGGGAAGTTGAAGGAAGAGGGGAGAAAAGGGGGGGAGGAAGGGAGGGATAGAGAGAGAGAATTAATTTGTTGTTCCACTTATTTATGTATTAATTGGTTGCTTCTTATATGTACCCTGACCATCAGACCTGCAACCTTGGCTTATCAGGAAAACTCTCTAACCAACTGAGCCACCCAACACTGAATGGAATTAACAATATTATAATTGTCAAACTCCTCCAAGAGAGGTATCATAGAATGTAAAACATTCTTACTCTTGAATTGTTATTTTATTAGAAACTACTGTCTTCTCTATAGAATATGTATTTTCTCTCTTTCCACTGGAAAGATCTGGAGAGTGATACAGTTTGCCTGTAGACCCCTAGTAGCCAGATTCCAAGCACGTTGGCAGTGGAGAAATGTTAAGTTCTTTGCACATTATCTCTGAGACACAGAAGTGATGAGGTCCAGTGCCTCGATGTTCTCCAGCACTCAGAGAGCCTTGGGTCAGTCACAGTGAATTAGAACCCAGAAGTCAATGGATTGACAGCAAGCCAGTCAGTCCGTGATGAGAGAGTAAAGCCCAGAACCAGCAGGTCATGGTGTCACTGTCCCATGGAGGACTGACAGAACACTGAACCTCGAGAGGCCCCTTGTCAGACTTTCTCCTAGGATAGCAGTTTTACCCTTGGAGAAAGCATCAGTGGAAGTGTCCCACAAGAGCCATGACACATTTCGTCCCCAAAGAATCCCTTCCCTTCATACATAAATCTTTCCTCCTTATCCCTGCCATCCAGTACTAAAACCTTTAAAAGGACAGCTCTGCTAGTGAAAATTCACAGGCACCTGCTGTTGATTTCCTTCCTGCTTAGAATAATTTTTACACAGCTGTGATATCACAGAGTGACTCTGTTCAAAGTACCAAACAGTGAGGCTCAAACAAGAAGGGCAACAACAGTGTTTGGGTTATAATGATGTCAGCTATTCCTCTTTCTTTACGGCATCATTAGTAATCTGTCATTCTAATAATAATAATTCCCTTTTGACATCATGGAGGTGAGGAGAAATCATCACTGACATCACAAATGAGGTGATATTTCAGCAGAATTATTTCACTGAAGATAAAATGGAAAGCTTTATTACTCCCCATGCCTTTCAAGAAAGCTGAACAAGGCATATGCTGACCCTGGAGCTTATCTACTTCCGTTCCTTCCAGACTGATCTGAAATAACTAATTTTAATTGTTCCAACTAGAGTTTCAGATCGTGCTTTTCCCCCAAAGCTTTGCTTCGTCAGATCATAATAAACTGGGAAATCAAAAGAAAAAAGTCCAGTGTAACCCACATGATCTATAATTTTCATTCTTCAGCATCACCTTTTGTTCAGAGTATTTAGGAATTGATTTCACTCAATCATGAAGTCAATACTGATTGTGTACCTGTTGTGTATTACACACTCTGCTGGGTACTAGGAAGACAAAGATGGATAAAACCAAGTCCTTGGTCCAGAGAACAGAGTCTAGACTTAGGCAGGTACACAAAGGAATGACAATGAGACAATGTGATGGATCCTATAAAGGTGACATGTTCCAAGAGCCATGGGATGCAATAAATAATTCTGTCTGGTGGAAGAGGGGGGGTTCTCAGATACAGCATCATCTTAGCCAGACATTAGGGAAGGAAACGCTATGCAGAGGGAGCAGTATCAGCAAAGAGATGAAGGCATCAAGTGCATTGAGCAGAAAGAAATCTGTTTCCTAAGGGAATCGGGGGTAAAGCCATCTAACCTGACTAAGCAAATGAAGTTGGAGCTGGAGTCTTTTTTTAGTGCAGTACCAGCCCAATGGGCTGATAGCTTTCAGGGTAACAGGGTGAAGACTAAGATCATTATGTTCTAACAAAACTTCTTGTATTCATTTTTTTTTAGAGATTACTATTTTCTAACAAGGAGACCAAGAAGGCTGTTCTCAGCCTACAGGGTGAAAAAATAAATAAGTCGATTTAAGTAAATCATTGGATACTTCCTTTTGAAATTTTCTCAACTTATTTTTCCTTCCACCATTCTGGCCTACCTGAGTACAGGGATTTTTTTTTCCCCACTGAATCTTAGATGCTGGTATAAAATAGACATTCTGAAAAAAAAAGTATGACTTTCCTAGAGCCAGTAACTCAAAAACAAAACCAAAATCATTACACATTGAAATCTTCAATTGTGAATGAATCAGAAATGGCAAGCATCACACAGACCTCAGTCACCCAGGTCCCATCAGGACACTGTTAGGTGTCTGAATTCTTGAGAATGCCTGGGTGTTTGGAACAATGTAAGCACAGCTTACATTTCAGGCAGCCGAAGGTTCCCCTTAGATTGACCATTTAGTAAAACTCCTGGCTTTAAGGATATGTAATGACTTTTTTCTCACTAAAAAAAAAAAAAAAAAAAAAATTAGTTGTTCTTCAACTCATTTTACTTCTAATTCTAATTGTTTCTTCAGCCCTTCTACTAATTGTTGCAACTTATAAACAGTGTTATCTGAGCACCCAATCCCTTTGTTCCAATAAGATCTGTGCATGTCAGATCAGTTACAGTTCCTCCACAATTAAAGAACTGCTGTCAAATTAGCAGTAACCAATGACCTAAAATCTGAGTTATAACCATGCAGGGTACTCAATATGTTAACCGATATTTAAAAATAATATACAGTATATCGCAAGTAGATGTTCAATATGAGCAAATTTTCTCCCTTTCTCTCTCCTTCCACCCAGAAAATATCAATTTATATAACAAATGAAAAGAAGAACATTTATTTTTCTCTATTTTTACATAGTCTGCATTTATCTTTCTACCAAAGATAATGCAAAACTTTGGTGCTTTGTGTTGCACATCATTAGCTGAGTTGCTTTTTATCTGCTTGATTTTATTTATTTGTTCTTTCTCAAACATCTTTTTTTCTTCAAATAATCAATGTTTTCAATTGCTCTCAAATGCATCTACTTCTACCATCACACAGCTAGTGTAACCCCGTGGAGTACACTTCCCAACCATGCGAGAGCCATTTAAGAGTAGATCTTTTTGTTTAAGTCAGCTCTCAGGGTAGAAGGGAAATCACACCCCTAGCTTGCTCTCGACTTTTTCATTACCAGTTACAGAAGCTAAAAAAAAAAAAGAACTGGACAAAAATAGACTTGGGTATATGTTTGGTTTCTTTGCATGCAGTAAAGCATCACAAAGCCCGTGCACAATAAACAAACATGCATTATGGGTTGTTTTCAGTCACTTTATAGACATATGTATTCATAAATTTTGATACGGTAGTAAGAAGCCGACTTTGATGGGACCCAACTCACAGACGAGCTTTCGATCGCTAGAGCAACCACAGTCTAACTTTATGTTGACAATTTATCAGCTCTTCTCTGTCAAGGAAAATTGTTTTTTAGTGCTTGCCTATTAGCAATCACATGCATAATATGAAATTGAGTTTTGGGGAGGACGGCCTGCCATCTGTCTTTCTGATTTTTTTTTTCAGTGTTTCACGCTCAAGTTCAACTCTCTGTGTATCAGAATGCTGTAAAACAGGATTCACCCATAATATGGGCACTTAGCAAGAGAAATGGGCCAGATACCAATGTAATCTTATAACTTGCAGACATTTGAAGTAGAAAATCATTGATACCCCAATCTGTGCATTATCTTTTGAGTGCACTTCAAATTCTGCCTGCCTCTCCAAGCCAATATTGGTATGGCTGGTTCTTCCTAGAGAACAGTTCATTAGTGTGCTTCAAGAATTGTTAAAATACTTTTATAAAAAATAAAAATTCAAGGAGAAAGTGGAATGCCTTGTGAGGTTAAGAAAATGGATCTCTAAAGGATTGGTATGAAGAATGAAAAAGATGTATTTAGTTTCCCTTACAAGTTCCAATATGCTAAGATTTTTATCAATGATATTGTTTTCCTGCAACAATACCTGCCTCAGGGAAGATCTGTTCTCTAGCTGTCAGGATTATACTTCTCAAAATATGCTTAAGATGATTCTGTTAAATGTGTAAAAAATAGGACACTCCACAAGGTGGAAGGATCGCTCAGAAGAACATTCCCAAGCCTTTCGTGTGTAACTGCATTTGTGTGGTAGGCATTTATTATGCTATAAACTCCATCACTGATTCTGGCCAGCTCAGATTGATTCTGCAGTAACTGTAAGTAATGAACCTTCCAGAGTCAAAAGGGGGAGAAACAGAAGTAACCAATACCCTTGTGGCTGTGGAAATACAAATTGGAGAGCTCATTTAGCCACAGCTTTTATCAGATTATGCAGCCAATACCCTACAAAGCAGGAAAATATGTGCACAGAAGAATCTACAGGCTCCTTGATCTGACTCCAGCAACTATGATGGGCAGAAACAAGGGCGATGCTTCTTGGGAAAGGAAGCGGTTTTTTTTCCCCTGAGCCTTTTCTTTCCAAACTTGTTCCCTCTCATCTTTTTTACTTTTTCCACCTAAAGTATGGGCAGACGTCCGTGTAACAGGAGCAAAAAAATATGGAGCTCTCTTCTCCTGGGGCAAAGTTAGCCATTCCTGAAGCTTAGCCCCACCCAGGGTCAGCACCGGGGACTGGATGAACCCTCAGCCAAGAAAAGTCTTCCGGGGGTTGGCTGGGGTGGGACTATCATCAGTTCAGACTTTTGTAAAGAGGAAAATCGGTTATCCTGGAGTTGGTTACTGGGCCTATTAAGAAACTAAGGTAGCCAATGAGATGAATAGCAGGAGGCACACAGAGTCAGAAGTGCCCGTGACACACCCAGCCCCACCCCCTCAACCCCCCACCCCCGCCGTAGGTGGTGACTGGAGAAAAAAGGGGTAAATGAAGAAGCCGAGACAGTAGTAATCAGTACTGCAGACAAACAGTACCACCTTATACTAGAGGTCGTTTTTCCTTAATATTCTCTAAAACTGAGCACCAAGGAAATAGGCAAGGTGTGGGAGATGCAGGAGAGCATGACTTAGGATCATGAACATCAGCAGAGCTAGAGCAGGGAAGAGAAACTTTGGGAAGCAGGAAGGAGAAGAAGATATGGAAAATGATGACATTAAAGATACATTTCACCTACTAGAGAGGCCAAGAAGGTCCTCGTTTTACTCTGGCCCAACTCCCTCCCTCTCTGCCCTCATTTTTATGGAATGCTTCTGAGCAGGGGAGGTGAAGGTGTTTGGAGGGTACAGTAGGATGGAGTCAGGCCAGCATGTTGTCTCCATGGTGATGGCATGAGCACAGGGAGGTCATGGCCTCAGTGGAATGTGGGCAGGCAATATTTTGTACCAGTACTGGACCTGTGTCCCTATAGCCATCCTGCTAAATTTTCAGAAATAAAGAGGCAAAAACAGATAATCCATCAAAGCATCCTCACTATTCATGTGTCCATATGTCCCCGTGAACAAATACCACAAATGTTTTGAGATTCTTTCCCTTTCCGTCTTAAGAATCAGAATCATAGAGCTGAAGGGTCCGGTAGATGTGGTGTTTGACCCTCATGAGGTAGGGCTGACAGAATGGACCATTTGGGGCCTCTCTAAATATACACAATTCTCTTTGGGTTATTAACAAGTGTCATGAAATGTCTTATGTAAGAAATCCAGATACAGTAGGACAAATCTATAGCTATGGGCACCCAGAGATAGCCAAATGGAGAAGCCCAGAGCCAGTTACGGGGCTCGGTACTGGGCAACAGAAGCAGGGCACCAGGCCCCAAGTGGACATTTCCAGCTCCATAGGACACCTGACAAAATCCTCTTCCCATATGTATCACTTGTTACTATTAGAAACTCACCATCAGTTACCCCTCCTAGCATCTTCTTCGACTGACTGGGCACAGAGTGAAAGAGAAGGTAAAATGTATCACAGTGTATCATGATGCAGTGTTCTGCCTTAATTCCTTTGTTTAGAAATGAGTAGGGGGTAATAATGAGTTGTAGAAAACTGGGTGTTATTTTAGCCCCACTCATAGAGAAAAACTTGCTTCTAAACTCTAGCTGATGACCCACACTTGGGCTATTTCAGTCCACTCTTTCCAGTGGTCATACTGGAATTCAAGCATATCATTTAGGAAATTATCATTGTTAAGAGGACTAAAATGCTAGTGAAATTTCAGAACTATTTTGGAGTATCTTCTATGGGTCAGAGAGAAGATATAAAAATGGTGGCTGGAGAAAAAAAAGGTAAACGAAAGAAGCTGGGGCAGTAGTAATCACTACTGCAGTTATCTGTCTTTCCAAAATAACGAGACAATTTAGTAGATGTATTTATGGCTGATTAAGACTATCACAGGGTCAGTTGGTGAACTGTATAAAAATTAACCATTAATGGAAGAATAAAATATGTATACAGAGTTTGATTCACACATATCATTGTAATCTAAACTCTCTAGAGCTATGAACTTCTGTGATAGTAATTATTCTAGCCCAATAGAACTACCAAACAGAAGTTAGTAAAAATTACTTGTAAGTTATTAAAAGCATAAAGTCATCTTTAATACAGACATTTATAAGTGGCTTTTGTAAATGTAATGACTAATATCAAAAATAATCATGTTAAAGGCATCTTTGGTGACTTGAAAGAATCTAGAGAGGCCTGTCCTTAAAATCAACAGATATAGGTTTTAATCATGGTTTTGCCATTTGGTATATATGTGATCTTGGGAAACTCATTTAGCTTCTCTGAGTCAGTTGAAAGGGAATAATAGTGCCTCTTCTGAAATATCGTAAAGTTATCATGAGGTTAGTGTAAGATGAGTGAAAATATTCTGTAAACTCTAAGTCTCTGTTAATATCTAATATTATCTTTATAGGGTTATAACTGTAAAATCCAGGATTTTAGCATTTCAGGAGATATTGCTTTAGCTTCTGTTTATCACTGGGAATTTATCTTTTCCCTATTTTATTTCTGTGCAAAAAAATTTTAATAGAAACCTCCAGATTATCCATTTTATTTCTAAAAAGGGCAAAGGGCAAAAGTATGTTCATAAAATAAGAGAAGGGAGGTATGTGGAAGTTCCCACCATGGCTCCATTCCCTCAGTGGGATCAGTGGGTTTGCTCAGGGGGAAGGATTAGGGAGTGGCCCTGAATCCAGGGCTGATGTAATCAGGCTTCACAAGAAGCTCTTAGGACTACTTGTCATTATTGCTCACTTTGGTTAATGTTAAGATTAGTTTTTTAGTATTTATAGTAGCCTATTGTAAAGCTAATATTGTATTGTTGACTGTGAACTTGGTATTGTATTGTTTATGATTGAATGTATATAGAATATATATATATATATGTATATATATATATATCCATTCTTCTTTGCATTGAAATAATCAGTTACCAGAGTCAGTAGTTAGCAATATAGAATATAAAAATAATGAATATAATAATATAGAAATAATAAAGTGAAATGATAAGCATGTTCTCTTCAGGGCCATTATGAGCCAAACTTGCTGAATATTTTCCATAGTTCAAACAGGGTGACATCTTGAAGTATCCAATTGTATTCAGAGAGTAAGTAACCCCCAGGAACAATCTTACCAATATGTACTTTGTAAAGGCAATTTCATATGGAAAGGTTTTTGAAGCATAAGGGAGAACGGTGCAGTTTTAGGCAGCTCAGATGGATCAAAATAGTAACCGAGAGTGGCAGAGATACAGGCTGGTGGATGAAAGAGACTGAACTTGGAGGAACACCAGACTTGCATTTTAGATGTGTACACCTCATCTCTCTTAGCCTCCAGTTCCTCATTTTTTAAATGGACATACTAATACCTGCTCTATGTACTGAGAGGCTGTTGTAAGGATCAAAAGAAATAAAGTTAAGGACTCTGTGAGCTCTCATGCTGTAGGTGGATGGGAAGTGTCCAAGCAGTCAGTCGGCATTTGAGTGCCTCCCATGGTCTGTGTCTCTCTTTCATTTCATGACACGAAAGTGAGAGACACATTCTGTGCCTCTAAGGAGAAAAAGAGACAGTTACCAGGGCGGAACAGCCTATGATGGGACATACCTAGTGCTGATTAGGTGGCAAAAACAATAGTCAGAATTCAAAGCAGGTAAGGATGGTTTTGGGCTACAGTGGCTATAGAAGAGTAAAAGGGATTTGACATAGACCTTAAAGAAAGGATATTATGTTCACTGATGGAGTGGTACAGGGAAGGACTTCCTGGCCTGAGAGACAGTGTGAGCAAAGGTGTGGAGAAGGGAAGCACAAGGCAGATGCAGGAGATGGTGTGCAAAGCTTTGGGAGTGTAGGGAGGAAAGCTATCCAAGATGAGGTTGTGAAGGTTGGGACTAACTTGTCACAAGACTTTCATGAAAGCTAAGTGGTCTAGTTTGCCTGAGTTTTATTCCAAAATCAGTCAAAGTTCTTGACTAGTAAGAGTAACAATAATAATGTTTCATACATCAACATGGTGCTACACATTCTCCGGGTATTTTGAAATGCGCTGCCTTATTTGGTTCTTTCGGCAATTCTGTAAGATAGAGATGGCAAGGATGATCGTGGCCACTTCACACGCAGGAAACAGGGGCTAGGAGAGGTCATGTGGTTGCTCCAAATTTACATAAGTTGATGATGTGGATCATATCACTACCGGTCTGTTTTCCTAAGTTAAAGATATTTAGGAAGATGAATCTGGGAACAAAATGCAGGACAGGCCAAAGAGGGAAAAATAAGAGAAGCCAGTTAGGAAGCTGCCCCCCAAGTTGGCCAAAAGTAAGATTTCAACAGTCTGCGTTAGTGTACTGCTCTCAGAATGGCTATAGCACCAGTAGTAAGAGACAGTCTCAAGGAAGAATTTACAAGCCTGGATGATTGACTGGATCTGCGACGTGAGAGGCAGAGGATCAAAGAGGAGTCCAAGAGAAGTGATGCACTAAATAATTCTAACTCTAACCTCTGATGAAGTTGATAGAAGGGTTATTAAAAATAAAGAGAGGTCCAAGATTCAAGACTGACTAACTAGCTTTGCCCTAGCCTCACCAACATTCATTCTTTACCGTCATCCAGACAGGCTACTGGCTAGTCCTTGTATTCACCCTCCTGTTATCGCCCTGATCACACTCAAATTAGGTATAGAGTAGTGGACTGTGTGCTCCCTAGTACTTGTGGTAGCCTCAATGACTGGCACAGAGCAGTGCCTGATAAAGATTTATCAAACATTGGTCAACTGAATGAATGAATGCATGTGAGAGTGAATGAATGAATGCCCTCAAAATTTTCTCCCTAAAAGTCAGGTCAAGCCATATAATATTTTCTTGAAAAGTCCTCAGTGGGCTCCTCTTTGTCTGTAAAATAAAGTCACAATTCCTAGGTAGAGCATCATAGTGTTCCACAACCTAGCCAGCTCTGCTGGTCCCGGTATTTCCACCCCTTCTCCTCTGCTCTCTGCACTCCTCAAAAGTGCTAAATACAAAAAGCTGTTTGTCTCTGTGTTCTTACTTATAATAGTTCTTCAACCGAAATGACAATTAAATTATACTCGTCCATAAAAATTCAACTCAAATCCTGCTTCCTCCATGATCACCTCTCCACTGTGCTTCATCTGGACAGTTCTCGCCGTTCTCCCCTGCCCTTTGCACTTACAGGTGTCATTGAGGGCTGCCTCACAGAGCCGTCTCCATGGCAAGTTGAACTGTCTGAGGCCTGGCAGAGTGATGGCACCTAGCAAGGTTTTGGATGAGGGAAGATAAAGAAAAATGGCAAAAACTGCTTAGGGAAGAAGGTGATGAACTTAAGTTTCATGTTCTCTTATAAAAGTTACCTCTTTTCTACAAATTTCTCTCAATGAAAAGCAAAATTCATTTAAACATTTCATATTCTTACAAAGAAACTGCTTCCCTTTCTCTGCCTGCTAAGATGTAGGGTAGTTTTACTTAATATCCAGGTTTTTGGTTTTTATTCTTTTTAATTCCTTACTCAGTGGAAAAAGCCCACTCAATCAAAAGGTAGAAACTGACATCTTTTAGATTGACAGATGCCAAGGGACACTACCATCTAATTTCCTTGTTCATTAATTTGAAGGTAATTTCCTGGTAACCCAGGCTTCCAAAAATGTATTTTAAGTGGCATACTGGTAAAACAAAATTAATTTCTCTGCGTTAAACTTGCCAGCTTTTGAATTAATTGCATGAGCATAACAATCAATTAATAAATTCTAAGCAAACAAGGGAAAATTGGTCAATTAAAAATGACAAAATTGATTCCAAGGGTAGATAAACCTAAAGATTGTCAAAATGTTCACTTTGAACTTTGGATATCCTGCCTCTGTACAATGTAGCTCCCACTTTTCACATAGCATTCAAATTGCTGAAGCTTTATTATAATTTCCTATAAATAAATTACAACCTAAGCCTTCTTCGCTACTTTGGTAGGATTAAGGAGATCAAACATAAACAGCAGTCCTCCCGTAGCTACTAGGAGAAGGTCAATGCTTTGTGAAAGCATGCTGAAGTGTTTTTGAAAGGGAAGCCTTTGCAAAGTAGACTGTTGTTCTCTAAACATTTGCCAGTAGTCTGCCAGTAGGAACTTCAATATATTGCCTTCCTTTCTCCTGATCATAAATACAGATGTCTTCCAGAGACCAGGTGAAGTGGGGAGTGGCAGGGGCTAGGGCTAGTACTTGCCTTCACAGGGCATTCAAATTGAACCTCCTTAAACATGGCACAGTTCACTTTCATATCTGAATGTGGTCTGGGATACATGGATTTAGCCTCCTGGCCTGGATTTTGAAAAGATGGATGCTTTAGAAATGACATCTAATGGAAGTATGTGAAGAATAGAATTTATCTTGTGAAAGTCTCTACAGGTTGCATAGGTTTTATAACTGTGCATTGTTATTACTGTTGTTTATCTGGCCTGCTATATTTGTCATTAGTCCTAACTCAACAGTGTGTTCTGTCAGAAAAAAAAAACCAATGTCATCTCAGACATGGACTAAAAAAATCAGGGATTGGAGCATGCACATCATTAATTTCCCCCATTTAGCAATGGCATATATCATAACATATACGTATAAAATTATTGAAACTATACTTTAGCAAATAGAAGATCTCTGAATAAAGTATGAAAAAAATGAGACTAAAGAAGTACATTTAAACATCTATGTCCTACTTAATCTTCACTTCAATGTTGACAATTTTTCATTCTTGATATAACCAAAACAAAACCCACCTGTCAAAACATTTTGCCATCCATGAGCCCTTACCATCTCAGGAAGTGTCACCAACCTTTATCCTGGGGCTCTGGCCAAAAGCTTAGGAGTGTCCTTTGAGACCACCCTTTACCTCAGACCCCAATCAGCCAAATTCTATCAACTCTACCTCAAAGTGTATCCACAGCTCAGCTGCTTCCCCTCATTTCCTCCTGGGCTACCTTCGTCTCTCCCATCTGGACCTCTGCAGGAGCCTCCTACTCGGCCTCCCTACTTCCACTCAGGCCCCCAGAGCAACCCTTTACAACAGCAAGAAACATCAGATCTCTCTTCTCCTTTGTCCAACCTTTTCATCACTGTAACCCCAGAGCCTCGACCAGTACCAGGCAATACATTAATCTCAAGGATACTTTTTGAATGAATGAAATCATGTACTAGTTTAGATGAAGTACACAAAATGCTGCAGGAACATTTGAGCATTCGAGAAGCATTATCTGACCAGGTAGAAATGAGGAAAGAGAAGACACCTGCTTCTGAATCTGAGTAATTCATGCATCTGCCAGTCTACTCCTCGCCTCATTTCTCCCTCAAAGCATGATGGAGAAGGAGGTGTTGTGAGGGAGTGAGGTAAGTCTACCCAGACCGCCTAAGGCTTATCGTTTGTTCAGGGTTAAGTCTGCCCAAACCGAAGTAAGAATAAAAAAGTCAAGTGCTGGTGTCGGTTCATTTAAATACTTGTGCTCTTACTTAGCAGTCATGATAACAGAAGTCACTCCAAGAACCAAAAGAATCATTACTTGTTTTGCTAAAATCCTCCTCAAAATAGCACGAGACGTGATATTTCAGCACTAATGAGGTTGCGCCTGAAGAAGTGTGATTTTAATTGTGATAGATTTAGAGAATCCATTGCAAAACTGCAGGAGAACAGCATGCTCTTCCCAGTTCCAGGGAAAGTGCATTAATATCCCATGTTTTTGTTTTATTTAGTCTGTGCTGGCTGTGTGGAGAATCACCTAAGGTAATGAAAGAGCTAGTAGGGACAACATCAAATAGAACTCTATAAAGAAACTTTATTTCCTCCTCCTACACTTTGACTTGAGCCTGCACAACAGAGGAATATTTGTCTTGAGTTGCCTTACAAGATACTGAATTGGTTTGCTTTGCCACTGATGGTTCTGATTCTGACACAACCTTTCCCCTCCCTCCCATCCTTCAAAGGTTGCAAGTCACCACTTCAGTGCACTGGCTCACTAAGCCTTTTCACTGGCAGGTGGAGGAAAGGAGTTTCTGCAGAGTCTTGCTTCACTCTAAAGGCCAGTCTGGGCTGGGTATGGAAGCTCCTGGTGGAAGTCGGCATATGAGCAGTGTCGCTGATTACTTCATTAGAACCCTGTGCACTTCAAGAGCCATATGCTTTCAAGTTTCTCTAAATGGTATTAGGGGAAAAATATCCTCAGGCATTATTTTTAAAGGGGACTTCAAACGTTCCCCAAGAAAAAAAAAAAAAGTATAGCACATTTGAACTCCAGGGGATTGCAGGAGAAATCTTACTTAACAAGGCTGTGAAAAGGAGCAATCTTTTCAGTTTCAGGGTAAAGTAAGTGTTGGTTATAATCAGGGATAAATTTGAAATGTGGACGCAGAAAGATGCAGGAAGTCTCCAAATCCTTGAACCATTACCATAAAAATGGCAAAACAATGATGATGACTTAAGGAAGGAAAATTTTTTTAAAATATAGTTTTCATTGTTATATACAATGGAATAAAAAGACCTGAACACTCACCCCATATCTTGCACCATGCAAACGTCTGCAAGTCTTTCCCATTTGCTGCCACATAGGAGACACTTCTAAAATGATTTCCCTCTTGTGTTACACAGACTCAAACTTATATTTTAAAAACCTAGGAAGCAAGACTACAGGTAGGAGTAAAGCTATGTATTTTGAGTTTCCCTGCAGAGGTCAAATCAAAGAGACACTGCTTCAAGTTTAAACCCTCCTTTTCTAAACAGATTGCAACCCGATCTCATTTAATGCATTGATGTCTGGTTTCTTAGGCATTATAGTTGCAGTATTACATATCAAAAGGGCTCTTGAGAAATTCCCTCGAATTGATAATTCTAATTTCTTATGTATAACTATTCTGCATTCACTCGGAGGACAGCTACATTGTATGCTAAACCATGAATCTGAGAAATTGGTCCATTTGTATGTAGGTTTGTATTAAATTGAGATGCTCTCTCTTTTTTCCCTTGTTTGTTCCCACACTTGAGTTCCTGGTGTCAGTTTGTATTTGGCTTCTTGAGCATATTAAAGTTTTTCTACTGCTTATGATGTTCTTGCCAAGAGCACACTTGCAGCAATCTGCACTAGAACAGTCTTTGTGCCAATTACTTCAAAAAGTATTCTTTAAAATAAAAAGAGGGAGGGGGATTTTTTTTTTAAGAGAACTTTCAGGTTATAGTGTGGTGGCTTCAATTTTAATTTTTTAGTCAGTCTTTCTGAAACAATGACTTAGAGGCTTTGGATTGTGCATCTTTGGGTTGTTTTTTTCTTTTCTCTTCTCAAAATGGAAGTCCTGATAAAGACATACAAGTAGCAGGGGGGATCTGTATGCAGGGAACTGCTGTCACTGCTGATACCACACCCTCATCCATTTAAACAGCTTTGGAAAGGAAACTGCTAGAAGCTTGTTAAAGAGTTTCCAAATGTGTGACTGTAAATGACTCTCTCTAATCATGGCTGAATAAACCAAACGCAGCAAATGAGCTGGTGACGCGCACAAAAGTCATATGAGTGTTTTGAATTGCATATGCTGAATGGATAATAACGCATGTCAGTGCCACGGGGTCTTTTGAAGGTTACAATCTTAAGTTTGATTGAGTCATTTATATAGATTCGAACACATTTGGGAAGACAGAAGAGGAAAGTGAAAGGGTGTACACCCTCTGCAATGCACTCCTGAATAGCAGAAGAGGCACCGGGCAAGAGATTAGGAGACCTCACTTTTCTGCCAGCGTCTGCGGGCACCGGCCTTCGCCCCCACGCCTGTTACTGGGGAGGGCCGCACCGGGGAGTCTGCAAGGGCCCTCCAGCTCTGCATGCGGTCTTTCTAGGATGCTGAACACAAAGAGGTCTTGGCACGGGCGTGGATTCATTCACTTCACAAAACGTGAGGAGTTTTGAGAGGCATGTCATTACTAGGAATTACTCTCGTTAAGGATGAAATATAGGATTGAATTAAGCAGCCTTATAAAATACTAGCTACAGAGTTTGGAGGACAGGTTAAGAAATATTTAAGAAAAATGTCCTGTGCTAATCAATGCTAAACACATAACATCTGGGCGTTGCAAAGAATGGAAACCAAGATAACCGAGGGGGAAGGTTATCGAGGCTTCGGGCTTTGATGATGGGTCAAGGCTTCATGTTCAAATATCGGATTTAATAGACTCTACACTGAGGAAAGGTCTCCGAGGCCATGTAGTTAGGCCCACTCACTTTCCCAATGAGAAAATCAATGCAGAGAAAGGAGGTCCAGCACAGAAATACACATTGCCCAGGTGTGCCAGGAAAACTGAGGAACCTGGGCTCTAGTCTGTGTTCCTCATTTCATGCATGTATTTGGGGCTAAAGGGCCCAGCTTCAAAGAACTCTGTTTTGTCCTTACTTTAGAGTCCCAGATACATAGTGTAGCCTCCTGGGAAGTGGTCCTCTTTTGGTTTGATCCCTAAAGGAATTTTATGTCTAAATATGAGGAATAATGGGGCTTTTTTTTTTTTTTCAAAATATGTATTACCTATTGGTTTGCTTTAAAATTATTCCTCTGAAATATGATTGTTAATATTTGTATATTTCCCCTTTAAGGGGATGGCTGCTTTAAAAAATTTTTCAACTTTTGAAACAGCAGAGTTGCCCTTCCACAAGGACCAAGGTTTTTCCATCTACATGGATAATTGTCTTTAATGCATCCTCTGTGACTAAGAAGAGAGGCGTAGCTGACTCCCACACATGAGAGATATTACTCTAAAGGGTTTCCTTTGTTACTGACACACAATCATTTATTCTCTTGCAGACCTTCAGGTTGGGTGGAAGGGATAGGGAAAGGCTGCCTTAACGTTGTCTGTGGACAGCAGAGAGCTCTCCAGAATGGCTGTCTTCATGCAGCAGTCTTCGGACATGCATTGAAGTTCAGAGAGTGTATAACTTCTAGCAAACTTGAGAAACAAAGGTTCAGGAGACTAGCAAAACTAGTTGTTAAACTAAAGAAACTTAAGTAAACCACACATTCAACAACTGTGTTAGGCAAGGATAAGGAATAGAAAACATTTGATTTCTATTATATCTTCCCTAATAAGACCTTATGGGTCCTGAAGAAAATATAATATATGGTGTAGTGTTTCTGGGGGGTGAGATGGGAGCCAGTTTCTATTTCTTACCTGGCATGGGACTAGCTCTGAATTTAAAAAAAAAAAAATTGTCAGGGAATACAGTTGCAGTCTGTTATATTAAGAACTACCTCTCTGCCCTCAAGACAGTGGCCCTAAGCCGCAAAGGGCATCTAGGGATCATGAGGGTGATACCTCCTCCTCCACATCAAGTGATAGAGGAATAAAAAGTTGCCCTCCACAGAGGTACAACGGTCCTCTGTCCTTCTCTAGGAGACTTTATTAAAGTAACTGAATCAAACAAAATTTGATCAGATGTGTATAGTTCAACCTTCTTGCTTTGCCCCTTAACAATTTATTGAGGGGTTTTTACCCATGGTCCTGTTTTATTAAATGATATTTGAAGTGTTCCACTCTCTGAGAAAAAGCGGTTTATATCTTTGGCATACATTTACATAATCTCATTAAGGAAATCTCTCCAGCTTGGTTACACTATCCCAATAAAAAAAAAAAATCTTATCTTTGGTAGAAGAAAGATTACTTTCTCCAAAGGGAGCAGGAAACAAACATGGAGTCCAGACACACTTTGACAAGCTAAGGCTATAATTGTAGTTATATTTTTATGTTATGTATTTGAAGTTTGTTAACAGAGATGGATGAGAAGTAACTGTTATGTTTGGGGGATACAGTCATGTAAGAATAGAATGCTGTAGCTAATATATTTTAAATGCAGGTTTTAAAAATAATTTTTTATTTGTTGCCTTAGAAAATGTTTCTATATTAAACAAAAAACAAAAACAGGGTGATAAATTACCAGCAATCTCTCAGCTTTCCACCGGAGCCATCAAATGAAGGGTTAACCTCTCAGGATTCCTCTGAATTAATCAGGAGCTGAGCTAGGGGCCGAATGGGCAGGGGGAGGGGATGGGCGGAGCTCCACCTTCCTCAAGAGGCTAGCAGCACCACAGTGCAGCCCACTGGGGCATGGCCACTGGGAGAAGCAGGCCATTGCACAAATAAAGGAGCTTTCCGGGTTGCTCCCTCAGACACGGGAAACACAGCCCCGATCCCACATCAGCCCAGGGTTCCTGCTTATCATGCTCGATCTTCCAGTTCCAAAGAATGGACACAATGGGTTATGTTCTATAAAGCAGGGTTTGTTTTTTTTCAGTCCAGAATGAAATGTAAATGTATATTCATCTTTCTCTGCTCATTTAAGAGGCGGTCTGGGACGAACTCCTGGGTCATCTTTATTCATTCATTCAGCTCTCTAGAGAAAGAGGAAGCTGCAGGTGGATGGGCTATATGACCAGCCCTTAAAGCCAGACTTCAAAGATGGCCCCGTATTGACCTCCCAAGCACTTGCAGCACTTGGTGAAATGCAGATTCCCAGGGCTCTCCTTCAATTTAAAGTATATGAAGTTTGGGGGGTGGGACCTGGGAATCTACATTATCAATAAGCTCACCGGGTGATTCTTGTGCACGTTGAAATCTAAAAACCACTAACCCTAGAGTTGTTTTTGTTTAAAATACATCCCTAATATCAGCCTCAAGTGTTTTAAGCTTTCCCATTAAAGAACAAGTTATGTTTTCCCTCGTGTACCAGTCCATTTCGTTGTTTCAGTTGTCTGTGTACTGGGCCTAGCCAGTGGACTTCATCTACAAGAGGAGGAACGCCCACACTCATGCTGTGGGGGGGGGTCTGTTTTCTTTCAGGACCTTAGTGTCTCAGTGACAGAAATTAGCCCCTGGCTTCCTTCCTTCCTTCCTCTGCCTTCCATGGAATAACCTCACTTACAGCTGCAGGTCTCTCCACTTCCTGAAGGGTCACTGAGTCTTTCAGGAACCAGACCAAGCATTCAAACCAAATAGAAGATCAGGAGTCCTTGGAAATTAACACTTTGTATTTAATTGTAGTCTTTTTATCCAAAAGGACTGACTTCTGCCAGGGTTCCTCTTTTTTAACTTTGGCCAGGAAGCTTCCCCAGAGCCTTGTCTTCTCCACTACCAGACTGGCCTTAGACCAAGCCTTTCTGAGACCCTGAGACCCTTTCCTTTCTTCTTCCTGCTGGTCTTGTTTCCATAAGTGCTGACTCCTGCCCCCATCAATCCAACCCAGTATTTTAGGTCCCTGACCTTAGGGGCAAACTCCTAGAAAGACTGCCACTTCCGTACCCTGTAAGAGATCTATACCGCCACCCACTCCCAGCCAAACTTCATTTCCCCCTGAACCTCACCTCCCCCTAATCTCACCTTTGCTTTAAGAAGTCAACCTTCCCCTCTTTTGTCACTTTTGCATGCCCTGTTGCTGAAGTCCCAATGTGAATTATGACAAAGTCTACTAGAATAGAGTCCGTTTCTAAAAATAAAATCTGAGGTTCCGAAAAGGAAAGGGAAATGGCATGCCACTGTCCTCCTGCCCCTTAGAGGGCTCTTCAGTAAGGAGCCCTTCTCTCCATAGCGCTTGCCTCTATGGACACATGCTTGGTCTCAGCTCTTCTCCCCACGCCCACCTCTCCACACTTCCCTACCCCGAAAGCCTTGTGCAAAGACCTAGGCAGCAGGAGTCAGACAGACAGGGACAAATAGCAGATTCTGCAACCTATGAATGAAAATGGTCTAAATCTGGGAAAACCCACTCCCTGAAAAATTGTGTGAAGTAATTCACATGAGATTGATATTCTCATGCTAGTTTAGATTAAATTGTTTTATTCTGTAGGCTGCATGTTTAAGTTCGGAAGACCTCCATAAACCCTTATCTTTTAGCAGGCAGTGGGCCGCCTCAAAGCCCCCATCACTTAAAAATAATTAGCTGATTCTCTCACCTGAACTAGTGATTTGATGATCCATAGGCTAAACCAGACTTCCACCAGGGAATAAAAAAGACCAGAATGCCAGAAGAAAGCGTAGTTCTTACAGTAAATTTAGATTCCCATACAGACAAGTGAAAATCTCTGAAGATGCCCTGAACCCAGGGAATACCTAGTTTTTTCATTCCTGCTGCCTTTTTGGTCCACTGTTTGCTGAGCCCTATACTTTACATTCTATGTGGAAAATAATGCACATGATACTTAGCACATGCTTTAGAGAAAGAAAACATTCATATTCCTCATACTGACAGTTATTCCTAAAAGATGGAGAATAGCTTCCAGATGTATTTTTCCGTCATGGACTTTCCTCCTTTGAGCATTGACATAGGGGAGGTTTTATCAAGGTCTTTGTAATGGGCTTGTTTTTGAGAAGATATTAGTGGAGCACATCTAAGTGTTTAGCACCAACAGACAACTGAAAGGAGCATATGGCAGGAAGAGAAATAGATGTTTGTCCAAGAAACATGGCTTGTTAACACTCCCACACTCATCCTAAACATCCTAAACTCTGTGGACATGGTCTTCTTAGAGCATCACACACATCCACTCATATCAAAGGAGAAGAATAAAAGTCAAACAATGATTTCTTCAGTGTGGGACTGATGAGTAATGCTATTTGGACCTTTGTATCAAAGATGGTAATATTTCAACTAAAAAGTCCTGTGCATTCTGCTTCACTGGGGCTGGCATCTGGGCAGCGCTGTGTAAAGGGTTTAGAAAAATATAGGCTTTAGCATTTTTGTGCAGCTCTTTATGATAAGACAAGAGCAATAAAAGGGATTTCAGTGAGGATTGAGCTTTTATACAGAATTGAGCTCAGGGGCACAGAGCCTCCTAGTCCAGAAATCGCTTTTGAAGAATGTGTGTAGATCGGATTTAAGACCAGACTAAGATGAGCCTTTCAAGCACAGAGGCAGTTTTTCCCTGGTATTGGCCAAAACCAAAGCATTCTTCCAGCTCACCTATGACCCATAAAAACCCTACTGATTAATTCTTGAAGTATTCTCTGCATTTATTAACTTGCAGCTGTGCTCAAACTCCCGCCCTACCATGGAGAAGAGGGGTAGGGTAGCACTGTGGCATGGTAAGAGCCACTCTCTTGAGCATTAGGTTGTAGAATTCTCTAGAACTTAGTGAGACCCTAAGTATCATTGCCTGCTTCTTAGCCTCCATTTTGTATCTGAGGAAATGCTGCGGTAGACAAAGGATTTGCCAGAGTTGCCAGAAGCAGGACTGAAATCAGATGTTCGGTTTCCCAATTCAATGCTATTTCTACTCCACAATATTCCTTTCATCTTAAAGCTACTATGTTATTTTTATAGTTTTAATGGTTCTTGACATAATATTAGTATTTGGGCTTATACATTTGTATTAAAAATCATTTCCCATTCACTTACTTAACTTTATAAGGAGTCATCCCATTCTTTGGGATGTTACCATTGGGACTGGCAACAACATGGCAAGTTCAGCATTTATATCAGAATGGAATTGTGGGTGGAGAAAAGGGGGCCTCAGAGCTTTGAGAAATTTCCTTTTTCTTTTTCTTTTTTCTTTTTTTCTTTTGTTTTCTTTTCTTTTCTTTTTTCTTTTTTTTTTTTTTTTTTTTTGAGAAAGAGCACACTTTATTGGGAAGGGAGCCCTGCATGATGGGCACCCTACACATGACTCTCAGAAAGGTGCACAGTGCACAGGACGTGCTGCTAATGGAGACCAACTGGAATGGGGCTCCTCTGGGCAACTTCCCCAACCTCCTCCCTCCAAGTGGTTGGGCACTCCCAACCATTTTCTTGAAGTTTGCTAGAGATAGAGCCCCTCAGGGGTGCCTTCTTGTTTTTTATAAAGAGCATTTTCTTTAGGTTTTTTGAAGTCTTCATTTGTTACTTTCATTCTACATTCTCTCAA
The DNA here is from genome assembly GCF_987537825.1 of Furipterus horrens. NCBI lineage: Eukaryota > Metazoa > Chordata > Mammalia > Chiroptera > Furipteridae > Furipterus > Furipterus horrens. Next base: position 126,685,515 of record NW_028327173.1, on the reverse strand, counting down.
GGCCATCAGACCAGCTTCTGTACAGATTGCCCTGATGTCAGCACCAGAGAGGTCATCCTTTGCCATGATCAAGTCATCTAATGTCACATCACCAGCCAGAGTCATCCTCTTGTATGGATCTGAAAGATGTGTTTCTTGGTCTTTTCATCAGGCAGGGGGAACTGGATCTTCCTGTCAATACGGCCTGTCTGATAAGTGCCAGGTCCAAAGTTTCTATTCAGTTTGTGGCCATGATAACTTTTACATCCCCTCTTGAATCAAATCCATCCCACTGGTTCAGCAGTTCCAGCATCATTCACTGAATTTCTCTCAGCCCTGGAATTTGAGTCATATCTTTTAGTCCCAAGGGCATCAGTTTCATCAATAAACACAATGGATGGTGCATGCTCTTCAGCAACTCGAAACAATTCCCGAATGAGTTTGGGCCCATCCTCGAGGTACTTCTGAAAAAGTTCAGAGCCAACCACTCTCAAGAAAGTGGCTGAGGTCTGGTTTCCTACTGCTTTGGCTAATAAGGTTTTACCTGTGCCAGGTGGACTGTAGAGAATGACCCCCTTAGGGGACTTTATACCCATCTCTTCATAATATTCAGGAACAGTCAGAGGAAGTTCCATAGATTCCTTAATTTCCTGGATTTGGTTGTCCAGCCCCCCGATGTCAGCATACGTCTCCTGCGGGGCCTTTTCCACCTTCACCACTGTGATCAAGGGATCCGCATCATCCATCAGCACCCCTGTCACGGCATGCACCTTGTGGTTGAGCAGGACGGAGCAGCCTGGTTCCGGCAGGTCCTTGTCCACAAATGAAAGAATACTGACATAGTGTTCTGAGCCCACAGATGTAGACACAATGGTGTGACTGTCAATTATCTCTTCCAAGGTTCCTACCGACATAGGGGTCCCCCTCAGATCATCCACCTTTGATTGTTCTTCCTCTTGCTTTTCTGCTAACAGCTTTATTTGTTCCTGATTTCTATTGAATTCTTCCTCCATGAGAAGATAGTCTTTAATTCTAACTTCAATAATTTTAACCAGCACTGAGCGGGAGGGGTCACCAGTGGCAGTTTGCTGGCAGCATCTGGTCCCTTTGTTTTCTTCTTTTTCCCCACTCTAGTTGGCACAGGAGGTTCATATTTCTTTTTCTTGTCCTTGTCATCCTTCTAGCCACCTCCAGGACCGTGACCACAACTCTGACTTTGACCCATCTTGACTTGGCTGCTGGAGCCGTCATTGCTGGAAGTGCATTTGCCAAGAAATTTCCATTTTTTAAACCAACATAATTATTATAGAGCAAGTGAACCTCAATTTAGGGGAAAAGATAAGTTGCCTTAGGCTTCAGATACTTAAAGGGGGGTAACTATCTTTGGTGTTCTTCCCACAGCTCTCTGTTTTCTCCATTGGTAATGCCATTGGATTTCCAGGTTTTAACTATCGCTTTCATAATTTTGCATTCGGTATGAATATGCACATAAAATGCATACAAGGATAAAGTTGAAGTGACAAGCAAGACCTAGAAACCTGGATTCTAGGCTCTTTCTTTGCCATTTCCAAGCCAGATGACCCTACACAGGGAATGAACTTTCCAGAACCTCTTTCCTCACCTAAAAAATGAAAGGGAGAAGGACCTAAAATAGATCCTCCAAAATTTTCTTCCAAATAGTATTATTTTAAAGGATAGTAAAATTTCATAATTCACTACCAGGATTATGGTCAAGATTAAATTAATAATTACTCCTTATCTTTATTATTCTGTTGATATTTTTAAAGGCGAATAGAATCATAACAAATTTTGCATATTTCTTTACCATTTAGAAAGTGTTCACCTCCGTTATGTCCTTTAGTTTTTATAACAGAACCGCAGAATAGCTATTATCCCCATTTCACAGAAAATGAAACTGAGAAGCAGAGAGATTAGGTGACTTTCCCAGGGTAACAAAATCAGAAAATGACAAATCTAGATCCCTACTGGACCCAGCTTTGACCCCCAGTGACACCTCAATGGCCAAAGGCAAAGCTGGAGAGAGAGGCGGGTAGATCTGACAGGCACAAAGCTCAGCCCCGTAGCCTGTCTGCCTCCCCAAAATGCTTTCTAGCCCAGATACCTATAAATCATTTTAGAATAGAATACCAAGCAGGGATTTACTTAGCATATCATTTCTGGGTGTGTATTTTCCTGAGCATTTATAGATCTGTGTTTTTCCAAGAAGCTGAGTGTTCCTGGTAATACAAGACAGATAATGATAAATGAGCATGTACATAAGTCTAGCTGGGAAGAGGACCAGGAACTGTTAACACCCCTCCTGTGAAGTTAATCTAGTTTCTTCTAGCTATTTCTTTATTAGTTAATGAGGTCTTGAAAAAAAAAAATTGACTATGATGGTGTTTTAGCATCCTTGCCTTTAGGTACATTTTCAAATATTCATAAAGTTGCTCATCTGACCAAAGCTTGAAGCAAAAATGCATTAAGTCTGAATTCAGTTAACTTCAAATGTGGGTGGTCGAAAAACTACTCCTGAAATAACCTAAGGAATCCTCCTCATTGGCGTTTCCAGATGAGCAGCTCTGGGCGCAAAGGTAAAGGGGAACATGGAAGAGGTGTGAATCCCAACAGCCAGGACTCCGAGGACAGACTCAGGCTTTGATCCTGACTCCTGACTGACAGCAGTGTGGCTTGCTTTGGGAAAACTGAATAACTTAAGGGAAACAAAAACAAAATGAAAGAGGAATTCCCAGTCAAGCCCCTAGGAAGGAAAGCAGATGCTAGATCTTACTGCTCCTGGGAGGCGAGAGACCTGCTTCCCACTTCAGTTTCTTATGGCAAGGAGGGAAAAGAAAAATCTCAAACGATGGTTTGGTGCTCAGAGATGCACTTGGAAAGGCTAACCAAACATAGACACTTGGTTGGCTACTAAAGCAAGCTCCAGGGTCCAGTGAATTACAGCAATTATCTCTACAGCCTGGTTTTAGAGGGTCCCCCACACTGTTTCTAGGAATGCAGCAAGAACACACACCCACACATAATTCTCTTCACCCCCCCCCAACATATAGCCCACTTCCATCACCTCAAAGCAGAGCCACAGAAATGCTTCCCTCTTCCCACATTTTCGTGATTCTGTTTCCCCAAAACAGCATGTAATGAAGTTAGCACAATGGCTCTTCTTCTACATGCAGTTTAGAAGCACAGGAACTTTTTCCAAAGACATCTTTTGTTTCATTTTGGGTAGTCTGGACTATCTAGTGTATACTTCGGCTAAGAAACTGAAAATTAGAGCCCAATATTCTCCTTCCTTTTTGTGTACAAGTAACAAAAATGAGCCCCCTAATTGGTGCATGTCTTCTTAACCCTACTTTAGGAAGAGGTCAAGGAATAAGGAATGAAAGACCAAGTCCCCTGACGTTCAACCTCATGGGCACTGTGATAAATCACAGTATTACTGGGCACTCAGTACTACCTATTAGTATCTGTGCTCGAAAGAGCCCATTCATGTCATAGCCACCGAGTCTTTCGTTCATTGGAGCCTTTGGCCTTTGCTGTATCAACCCCAAATGAAGGAAAGCTCTGAGCCACACTGCTGAAAGAAGATGGCCACGCAATGCCTGCCACTCAGTGCAGATTTGGAGAGAAACAAACATCATCCATTAAAAAGGGCTGATAATACAAATGTTTTTTTTTTTCACAGCTCAGTGCTCAACTTTCTGGTCATTTTATCTGGCTATGAACTTCCTCTAAATGTAAAAAAAAAAAAAAAAAAAAAGAGAGTTCTTGAAAAAATAGCAAGAGCATAGCATAATAATAATGCTGCCTTGAGGAATGCTCAGAGTATAGTATTTCTCTTTTGTCGCATGCCTTGAGGACACTGAGGGCACTTTGGCAGCCATTCTGATTATAAAAGATACAAGCCAATGTTGGCTGCACCAGATGTAATTTTGCATTTCTCCAAAGAAACACTGTTACATCCCAGATGTGAATTTGACTGTGACCTGTCCTTATTGTTCTATTGCAGGTGATTCACATAACAGGCCGGCTCCGACTGAGGGTGTCGCTGTCCCACGGTAGGACGGTCCCCAGCCAAATCATGGGTCTCGTGGTTGTGGCGCATGCCTTGCCTCCCCCTACAATCAACGAAGTCAGAATTGACTGCCATATGTTCGTCACGCGAGTAAATATGGACCTCAATATCATTTACTGTGAAAATAGGTACTTGGTTTTTGTTCCCATTTGCCCTCCTGTACGTTGCACATGGGTCAGGGTCGGTGTTTTCAGCAGCCTGAAGGATTTTACTCTCCCGGTGAGGCTCATTATAAATCCTGATCTTATTTCTAATGGCTGCTTGGACTGACACCAAACATGCTTTTTATTTAAAATTTACATTGCTGTCCTGATTTACATTAGAGATAACAATGGAATGGAATGGGATATCCAGACATCCATGTGCAATTATTAAGGCCCATTTTGGCCAAAAACCCAAGGAGAGAGCAAGGCTGAGACATTACTGGGAAAATGATGCAGAAAAAGTTACCTCCTGACCCTCAGGCAGACCCTCTCCCCGACTACTGCAAAGGCCCAGCCTCATGACAGTCAGCACGCAGACGGGCATTGAGCACATAGCCTTAGTCATCTCAGGCTGCTGCAACCAAGTACCACAGATTGGCGGCTTAAACCACAGACATGTATTTCTCATCGTTCTGGAGGCTGGGAAGTCCAAAGTCAAGGTGCAGGCTGATTAGATTCCTGAGGAGAGCCCTCTTCCTGGCTTACAGATGGCTCCTTCTGCTGTGTCCTCACACAGGGAGAGAGCCTAGGGCCTCTTCCTTCTAGCAGGACACAGATCCCATCACAAGGGCTCTATCCCAATGACCTCATTGAAACCTCATCTAAACCAGGGGTCCTACCTCCATCACATTGGGGGGAAGGGCTTTAATATATGAACTTGGAGGGGAGGAGGGACAGAAACATTTAGCCCACAACACATAAAGAGAAACAATGAGAACTTGAGCCCCTTAGAGAAAAAAAGAACAAAAAAACTACATCAGGATTCTGATCCTGACAGAGGTCATCAGACTGGTCTGGGGCTTTCTACACATATATTGAATAAAACCCTGTAATTCTCACTTTCATAAATTTTTTTTTAAAGATGACTCATTGTGTAAATGACTTGGCAGTCCTTCCTCAGGATTGAGCTTTTATAAAAGGACTATTGAGTCTTTGGTTAAAAGTTCACTTTTTCCATTAAGCACGAAGCAAGAGATGAGGGAAAGGGACAGTGCCCCTTCAGACCTTTCACCTGGAAGCCACCGGCCCATCATCAGATTAATTTAAAGAGAATGGAACCAAGGGGTGTGGGAGAGGGTAGAAAGGAGCAGCCCAGGTGCCAGCCGCTGAAGGAGGCAGTGGCAATGCTGTCAGTCCCTGGTGGCACGGGAAGAACTGCTGACCCAATTCTGAGATGCTTTTGTGGCACAGAGTGTTTGTCAGGCATGAATACAGTGTACATCCACTGAACCCTGTGAGGAAAAGTGGAAGAGCAGATGGTCACATGTCTGGGTGATTGACCTCTGCAGGGCTGAGCAAAGGGGCGGACAGAGAGCATCTGCATTCAGTCCATTGGGAAGTCCTAAAGGTGTTGAGGCTGATAGAAAGGCCTACAATTTCTGGTCAGGATTTGATTCGGAGGAAAGAATTCAGCAGTGGGAGAAGACACTCCCCTGACTCTTAATGTGCAGTGGGGTAGAAGATATCATGAACCTGACACTATTATTCAATAAATAACTAAATCTATTTTTCAAGTTTTGATGGCATTTATTAAAATTTTTACCATCATGACTCTATACTTGGCTCAATCTGAGGTATTCTGGAATGGCCACAGAATATCAGGAAAGGCAGTTAGCAAAAATGATTGGCGAGAGTTGGCAAGTAATAATAATGATGGCTAACATTTATTGAACGCCTACCACACACTTGGCAATGTGCAAAGCTCATTTTATAGGGTGGGGCAAAAGTAGGTTTACGGCTGTTCAGGTGTAAAATGATACAATAATTAATAAATAATAATACAAGAATAAACTCTGTGTTTTGCGTACTCACAACTGTAAACCTACTTTTGCTAACCCTGTGTGCACCATCTCACTTAAGCTTCTGGACAGTTCTATGAGGGGGGTCTTGTCATTGTCTCATTTCTCCCTAGGCCAAGCATTAAACCCAAACCTGCCAGATTCAGAAACCAGGCACTGAGCCACAACCTGTGGGGTCCCTCTGCATTCCAAATTACCTCTTATTTTTCTTCAGATGTCAGACTAGATGGTAAGGAATTGGTCAGAATAAAATATGCACCCACGAAAAACAGTCACAGCCCATAAAGCTATTTATGCACTAATTTTTTAAAAAGGTAGAATGCTGGAGACCCAGGAATGCAGATAGAAAGTCCAAGGATGAACTATGGCATTGCTTCTTTGAAAACATGTATCAGCTCCCTTGATTTAGGTTTTCCACCACCAATCCCTACAAAAAAAAAAAAAAAAAAAAATGGAGATTCATTTTATTTACCGAAACTTACCCAGGGATGGTCCCATCCCAAAACCATCACTTAATTTTCATTCCTGTAATCACAGATTAATTCTTTTGATGCTCTCTATGGTTCCAGTGCCTTATGGTGCCACGGTACCACTCTAGTAATTGAAATTTACCTTCCCATTAAAAAAAAAAAAAAGTTTTCCACAACCCCTTATTCGCCAATAAAATACAACATTATTTCACAGATGAAGATGATACTAATTATTAAAAAGACCCATGTGAAAGGGAATTGCATATTTGCTCTAAGGGAGAAGCATAACCTGTGTCAGGCTCTGTGCTACATTCAATTCATTCACTAACACCCTCACCAACCTCTTAGGCTGTCTTACAGATAAGGAACCTGAGGCTCGGAGCATGAGATGCAATCAGATTCGGATTCTGATAGAGGGCATCAGGCTGGCCTGGGGCTTTCAGGACATGTAGTTAGAGGTCTTTGAGCTCACGGAGCTGGTCACATTCACCATGGTGACAGGCTCTGGGTACAGAGAAGTGGTTCAATCATTTGGAAGGACTTCATTCAACTAAAGAACAAACTAAAGAACCATCTTCCCTAAGGAGTGAAGTGGCTTTTTTCTGGGGTTTATTGTTTAATTAGGGAATTGCTAACTAGAAACTAAAGCTGATTCCTGACTCTGCAGACCCCTCCTCTCCCCCATGGTCCCCAGAACAGCCTCCGGCAAAGCCACTATCTGATGCTTCCAGAGGAGCTGGCACATCTCAGAAACACCAGCGAGGGCCTTTTAATGACACATCCTTGTGCCCTCATTGGCAGAAAGGGAATGTAATCTGTGCTGGGAAAGCAGCTAATGGTTTCAGGAAAACACCAGCTCATCTGTTTTGTACCACAAAACCATGGAATCCTGAGAAAATACTCCTTTTTAATTGCCCCATTTAGTCTTACCTTACCAAGAATTCTAGCTTGCCCAAAAATATGATTTATATTTCTAGGTCTGAGAAATTCACTCACTGCGTAGTATGTTTTAATTATACTTCGTATTATTCTGCTGTTTTATGTCTTATTTCCCTGCCTTGGGAGTCAGATTTAACTCCCCAGCAGTGATCTATCTCATGAGTTTCTTAAACATGTAATTTCTAAAGATTCACTTCATATTATAAATCACATACCTCAAAGGGTACAGGGACATTATAGAGAATAAATTAAACAAAAGATATAGTTTATTTTGGACTGACCAAAGTGAGTCTGTACTTAGAAAGGGAGGAGGATAATAAGCATTTTGACGTGGTTGTGTAAACCAGGCAGATTCTCCCAACACGTTTTCCAATTTTGTTGTATTTTCCTGTACTCCTGCCTGAGGCCATCGACGTCTGCACAATCAATGACAGAGGCTTACACACACGTAATGTCGAGCACAAGGCTGGAAGAGCTGCTGAAATGGTTTAAAAGTTTCTGTGTGGAATCCACCACAAAGTACCAGTTAAAAGGGCCAGGAGTGAGAGCTGAACTCCCAAGTGACTGAGACTAAAAAAGATAATACCCCCAGGCATCTGTATGTCTCAGCATTTAAATTATATCCCTTGAAATGCCAATTTGGACTTGGTGCCAAGAAACAGTTGAAGCCCTTTTTCATGGGAATACCCAATAGAAGACCAATCTGTCTAAATGAAAGGTGTCTCTAATCATTTGGTATAAACATAACATGTTTTTATTTTATTATGTAACCTTGAATTATCTTGGCCTCTAATGAAGAACTTGCATTGTTCCCAATTCTCAATAATTAAATGGAACTATGTTGTCTAAATGTGTATCCTGATGCAAAAAAAAAGTAAATAAGAAAAATCTAATTATTTAAATATAATTGCTTGATCTAGCGCATTTTTTACTTTTGAGAAGTCTGTTATTCATTCAAGAAATAATCTTATGTATAAAGGGTTTTCCCTCAAAGTGCCAAGTCCACATGGGTACCCTGGTAGAATGAAAATCGCCAGTTTGCTTCTAAGTCATCTGACCATTTTTCTATTTTCTCCCTTTCTGAATTCCAGTCTGTTCTTCTCGTTGTAGGATCAGTGATTATATGGACCTGACCCCTGTAGACATCGTGGGGAAGAGATGCTACCACTTCATCCACGCCGAGGACGTCGAGGGCATCAGGCACAGTCACTTGGACTGTAAGTGCCTCCCATGTGTGGGCGCAAGTGGGCTGGCCTTGTCTCTCACTGACGCCTGCTTGGCTTCAGTGGCGATTTCTCCCTTCATGTCTCCTGGGTGCCTTTGAGGCGACTGTCAGCATACGGTGAGGAGAAGTGAGATATAAATCACTTCAACCTGTGCTGGAATTAGATTGAAAGTTGGACCTCAGACCCAGAGAAACTGCTGGATCTTTAGGTGCTCACCCGGGATGTCATGGTCTCTCGTGCTTTCTCTCCCATGAAGTGATGGCAGAACCTTTGTCTTAAGTGCTTTCTTGACCCTTTCATTTTCTAGGGAGCAACTTCCACTCTGAAATTTGTGATCTCAGTTTCAAAATACACATGGGAGAAGACAGGTTCAAACAGAATCTATAAAATCCCTACCTGACTAGCTATAAAGCCGGGGTGAGGGGGAAGCCCAGGGTCAGGGGCAGAGCACAGAGTGTGGGACCTGGCTCTCAGGCAGTGTCTTTTCACTGTATTTCTGGAAAGAGGGTTATTCTGAGGAGCAAGTACCTCCACCTCTGGACTCCTGGGGGAAAGAAACTAACCTTAGCTCTTTGAGGCTGGTTCCCAGCTCCTGACCTGCAGGCTGACCTCCAAGGAACATCTTGTGGCATTTAAGTGAAGCAGGACCAGCAGTTCGCTGGCTGGGTCCAAGTAGTAACCTGCACACCAGCGTCCTCATGAAGTTTCCCCTCAACAGACTCATCCCGGCTGTTCACACTGTGCATGAAAGGGGTCTGATAATCCCATAAGGCGAGAGGCACTGATCCGGTAGACCCCATAGGAAGGAACTGTCTTCTTCCAACCAGAGGCCCTTTTTATGACCATTCCATAGGTTCTTCCTAAAAGAGGAGGGTCCTACCAGCTTTATTCCTAGAAGGTTCTGGACCCAGTCCTGAACTCTGATGTTAAATACAAGCGAGGTGCCACAGATGTTACGGTACACCCTGAAGTTGAAGCGTTTTGTAGTAAAAGCAGCCGGGTGGCCTTTGTATTTTCTTCCTCTCTCCTTTCTCGTCATGGTTGAGGAAAGCTGTCTCAGATCTTTCCTTTGCAGTTGTTTGCTCATTTCAAACTCAGATCTTCAAAAGGATAGTGGAGAGACAGTAAGCTAGTCAAAGTCTCAGAGTGGGAGCGTCTTGTACTGTTTTTAACCCTGCATTAGCAGCAATGACCTGGGACCAAGTTCAGTGGCATTTTGTATATACCATGTCTCTGGGCAAAGCCTGCCCACAAGGCTCCTTCCCAGCAGATTCTACTCCCAGCAAAGAAAGCGTGCCTTGGTATTGCACACCAGGGATTTAGGGGGCACACTTGCTGCTGTGACTAATGGGTGTTGTGTATTGCAGAAGCACATGGATCTCCAATTAACTGGGGGAAAATAGGATGCTGTTTTCTAAAAGGAAACATCAGGTTTTTGTAGCTGGGAGTTTAGAGAAAGTGGAGAAAAATCAGAATCATCAGAGGAAGCTATGGATATATTTTGAACCAATACATGCCAAAGAACAAGACTTTAAATGTGAATATATTGTTTGTAGGATACTGTCATAGACCATGTGCGTGGGGAGAGAGGGGTGCTTTTTCATTTGGGAATCTTAATTGAGGTCTAAATTCAGAAACCTGTTGCTACAAAAAAGAACTTTGTCATCCTCAGTTATTATTTGGAAAACATCATGCGTTCTCTCTGAGATTTGATTTACAGCTTGAAGAAACACAATTCCTCAGGTACAGTGAGCTAGGGCAGTTCATTTCTTCCCATAAAGCAAAGGTCTCCAACAAAATATGTTTGATGCCATTCTTTCTGATCTACTTTTATCTCATTTTCAGTAACCGGAATAATTTGAGAGTGCTGAAAATAAACAACTCTGCCATTCACTATTGTGCTAGTCTCCTAATTTCTCTGGTATCTTGCCAACTAATAAATAGAGAAGGTATGCTTTCAAATTCTGATTTTTTTCATTACTTGATATTGACATACTGGCTATTGCTTTATGATTTAGCCTACTAACAATGATTGAGTTCACTCTTTCAACTCATACACATGACTTCTAATTTTAAGTTCTTTTAATAACCTTAAACACATGAAAAACAAATAGAATGAGCTGATAATCCTGCACAGTAAAATACACTTCACATATTTAGCTATCACACTGCGGAATAACTCTACAATGTCAAGTAGCACACAATTAGTAAAACTGTAGGGGGAGGAAAAGGAGTGTTTTGATCCTGAAGAATTTTGATCCTAATCACATTGAAATTTCAATGTTCTTGTAGTGTTTAATATCTTCAATCACACACACACACACACACACAGACACACAATCAAACTGATGTCAATGTCAGGTTTTGCATTCTGTGACTGAAATAAAATGCTAAAATATACAAATGCATCTTGCTTTGTACAATAAACATTAGCATCATTATAAAGTAAGATTGAGTCTAAAATTGTGTGATGGAATATCCCATGTTTACCTAATTCTCTAACCAAAGCCAGCCCAGTAACAGAATGACAGAGCTTACAATAAGTCTTGGTTGTGTAAACATTGGGGAAAAAGGCAAAAAGCCAGCACAGCATCTTGCTTGTCCAAAGCCTTAGGCTGTTACTGAAAGATGCCTCGACTGTGCCTTCTTGGCAGGAGAAGGTCATGGCGACACAGAATCAGCTCAAGAATAAGACAGAATTATAAAACAAAGGGATGGTTCGAAAATAAACCACATTAACTATTTAGCTTTTCTTCCTAGAGCTATTGGCACAATTCCTGGTCTGTCTATGAAAGACAGTTGTTAGTTATCTGATAATATTTCTGATACTTTGATATCTGTCTTGTGCTCCAGTTTATGGATAAAACTTTTTAAAAAAGACTCAATAGACTTTGATAACCCAAAATGCTATCTTTATCACTTACATCTTTTTCCCTAGCATACGCATCTTCAAATCCTTAGGCAAACTTGTCTCTGGAATAAGAAAAGGAAAAGGAAATCTCAGCTGCACCAGCATTTGACAACTTTGATAAATTGAACCAAGAACATTAGACCATCTACTCTCCCATTAGGTTAGCACACAATGCCTGATAGTTTACTGGGTTTCAACAGAAAGAATCACTAAAATTCACATTATCTATACCAACACGGTGAGTTAGTGAAATTATACTGGTGTTCTAAAACCAGGGGAGTTTTAGGTCCTCTTTTTTTTCTTTTTTTTTTTTCCACACTGTGAGCAAAATCCTCTGAGATTTTTTTTTTCTTTTTGTCACTGCACTGAAGTCATTAAACCCAATCTCATTTATTGTTCAGGTCAAATTGACCAAATCAACATGTCAAGGTTTGAATTTTAAACTTTCATATTAGCATTTATTTGAGCATCTTTGCTTATCACCCTTCAGTTCTCCACTGTTTAGGAGGTTTTGACCTTGAGATAACTAGTCACGTCACCCTGGAGTTGCACGGTCTAGTCACCTAGAGCATCTCTGTCACTCTCCCTGTGAAGGGAGCAGCACAACCACCTACAACCCCACCTCCGCCTGTAGCCTGAAAGATAGAAAGGCCAACTGCAAGCACTAAACCACACAGAGAAACATGCTCTCCGTTTCTCTTTAGTCCCCTTTCATCCAGCTTCTTCTCTACACAAAACGCAAAATTTGTCTTGAGATACTTCTAGGGTTCTTCCCTGGTCAAAGCAGCAACAACTCTGGAAAACCTGGAAAGGGCCCTGAGGGAAGACTTCCTTTGCCTTGATAATACTGTGCTCCACCAGCAAGGTTCAAGTCTGGAGCTGTGGGTCTTTAGAGAAAAGAAACCAGCGAGCATAGAAGTGGTGGCTGTTTTCCCTTCCTAGAACCATGCAGGATGAGGCAACTCTAAGTTATTTCAGCAAGAGAGGACTTCCAGCTTGTCTACACGATCATGTAGAGTTAAAAAACATGGTCTTTTGGAGGTGGTTTAAAAAAATACAGTAGCCTAAGTGTTTATTTCTTAATTACTAAATTCTATACTTCCTAACAAAAGGAATACACAGCTACCTGGCATAATGCATTCCGTGCTGTTTTGCATCAATAACCCCTACACTTTCCTCCTGAAGGCGTCTCATCCCCAATGCATGCCGACTGCTTAATGCAGGACTAATTAGTATATCCCCTTCCAGTCTGCAGGCCCTCCATTGTCATTCCTTCCCAGCTCATTTTTTTCCACAACGGAGCATCAATCAAAGTAAGTGCCCTGCCTGCCTAGGAAACACAAGATGTCCTCCATGCATTTGTCATCTGCCACACAAACAAAGGGGGAATTTAATTGTTGATTTGGGTATGCTGCCATTGCACTCAGTAAAAGAAGCTGCAAGTGAAGGGAGAAGGGAAGGTATCAAGTTTGATGGGTGGACTAAATACAGAGAACACAGGGGTCTCTCTTCTATTTTCTGATCTTAGCCTTTTTCAGGCCCAAGTCTTTAGGGATTTAGCTGCAACCTAATCACTGGCTGGATTTTTTCCCCCAAAGCAAATGATTTTTCCTCTTCTTCCACATGAATATGAAAATTCCCATGAAAGGAACTGTGTGTAATAGCTATCATGTCTGATTTTTTAAAAAGATTTTATTTATTAATTCTTAGAAAGAGGGGAAGGGAGGGAGAAGGAGAGGGAGAGAAATATCAGTGTGAGAGAGAAATATTGATTGGCTGCCTCTCGCAGGCACCCTGACCTGGGACTGGGCCCACAACCCAGGCATGTGCCCTGACCAGGGATAGAACTGGCAACCTTATGCTTTGAGGGAAGACACCCAACCAGCTAAGCCACGTCAGTCAGAGAATGTCTGACTTTTTTCAAAAGCCAACTCAGCCCTTATAGTGTGCCTGTCTACTAACTAAAAAGACTGTCACATGGAGACAAAATAAAGTCAGCTTTTTATGCAGGAGTGAATTAGTATTATTATTTTATGTTTTCTCTTGGAAGGGAGGAGGGTGGCAAATGCTGATTTTAGATTTTCAAGTCCAACAGCAGGCAAACACAGAGAACAGAGATCAGCAAGGGCCTAACCCCAGCCGAGTGGCCCTGCCACAGTGCATTACAGAAATGCAGGATTTCAGGCATACCCCCAGGCTTACTGAACTTGAATCTGCAGTTAACAAGCTTCCTGACTCTATTTATGTTAAAATTTAAAAAATATTGGCTATACTAGTATTTAGAAGGCATTATTTTACATGGAGTAAAAGTAAACACAAATAAGCTAAGAATTTAAGGATTTCATTTTCCAACTGGATAAGTTTATTAATAACAGTAAAATATGAGTAGTGACTTGACTCTCAGGGTATCTCCATCAATGTTCAAATGAAATGAGTATGTGATTACTTGCTAAAGAAGTTAACTTCATTACAAAGATGTAAAGTTTTGAATATCAGTGGAAAAAGTTGAGTATAAATAGTAATAGTCAATTTATAATCAAAAGGCCTTCAGTTTTTTCCCAGGTTTATATTTTCCTATGTACTTGAGTACATGTGTGGATATTCCTGTTCCATGATCCTGTTCGGTTCATCTAACATTTGTAAGTACTTAGTATATACAAAGCTTTGTGGTATCGCTGTAGAGTTCCAAAAATAACTAATATATGGTCTCTGCCTTCAAGGAGCTTGCATACCAATAGAAAAGACAGCATGCAAGCAGCCAGCTTTGAACAGGTGGCACAAAATGAGGACTATTAAGACAGATAAACAAAACACAGATACCCCAAAAGTGGGGGCAACCAAGGAAGGATGGAGAATTCCCACAGGAGGCATTTTTCCCCCTGGACCTTGAAAGAAGACAACAACAAGCCAAGACAGCAGGAGATACTGGGGGCAGAGAGTGGGGTTAAGGGCATATCGGGCTTAGAAGAGCTAATGAAATGACACAGAATACAACCACACACAATCTTTTCTCTCTGCTCAGAGAGTTAGCCGAAGCAATTTGACTGATATGTCCTAATGAAATTCTAATGTGGATTCTTGGGGTTTTCATTACTGTTTCAATTAGTAGCTGCTTTTCTTATTTTCACAAAACTCACCTGATATTTGAGATAAAATAACCCATTTCTCTTATAAAGGATGATGAGTAAAAAGTACTTTATATCACCTATTTTAACCTAAAACAATTAACTTAAAATCAATTTCATAACTTCTTATATCATCTTGTTCTTTATCTCACATAAACTACATGTTGAAAAAATACTTTCCTTAAAATATTGATTTAATTACATCTTGCATATCTCAAAAAACTTGACTTTTTTTTACACAACTGAACAGCATACAATTGATTTGTACATGTCCTTAGCAAACAATGTTTTTTTCCATAAATATAGGGTTATCTAAGGTTCAGGTTATTTGAGCCCTTTTTTGAACTTCCACATTCTCTCTGGCTTCCTAGAATTTTTGGTGGTGCATACCAACTAGAATGCATCTAGTTAGAAATAACAGAAAACCCAAATAAAAATGACTTATACTTTCTCTGTAATTGTCTCAACTTTCTCTTCATGATCAAAGGACAGCAGAAGCACCACCAATGGACAGTTCCTCACAGGACAATGTTCACAGTCAGGAAATGATTAGTTGTTGTTTTGTGTTCATTTTGAAAGAAAATAAAATATTCCCATAGGCCCTCCAATAGAGAGACACCCCTTACGTCTTATTGTCCAGCGTTTCATCAAATGACCAAGCCTAAGCCACATACTAGCAGGGGTGGAATTACCATGACTGGTTTAAACAATGAAGGTTTACCACCACCACCACCATCCCGCCCTGGGACTTGGGAAGAGACCAGATTAGTTGTGGTAGCCAGAGGAAGTGGCAGGAGAGCTGTTCAGTGAACAGTCAGCAATCACAGCTATGTGGGAGAACCTGTAATATTTTCACAAGAGCAGGTAAACAAATGGAATTTGGGTGGGCTCCTTTAAATGTTACTGATTTTCCAGAACACTAGTTTTTGTTTGCCCCTGCCTCATCACTTACACATATCTTGTTAAAGATGTTTAGTGGACTTAATGAAGTGACTGCAACCAGAAACACAGGGTCCCCGGGGACATGAAATAAAGCCCAGCGAAAGATCCACCTCCTCCCTTTTGCCTTTTTGGAGTTCTCCCTACATTCCAACTTAACCTCCCCAGGACTCTATTACTCTTCAGCTTTAAAGGGAGGAGAAGAACCCCTGTGCGTTCCTAGATCTACACACCATTTCCCATCATGGTTATCACTGTTGTCAATTTATGACAATAACTGATAAAAATCTGTCTCCCATTCAAAGGCAAATAGAAGTAAATCCTTAGTTTCAAAATGAAGAAAATTTTTCCAATAATCTCCCACAGTAGAGAGATTTCCCTTTCACCTCACTGTCCTGTGCTTCATCATATTTCAAAAGTAAACCAATCACTGGTGAGGGAAAAGGAAGTACTGTGACTCCTATAGGAAGACAAGCCCATGACAGGTGCCTGGTACTAAAAAAAAAAAAAAAAGAAAAAGAAAAAGAAAGAAAGAAAGAAAAACTTAGTGAAGGAGTGAACAAATCTACCATTTCTCTCATTTCCTAGCCATAACTCTTAATTCCATGCTGAAGAGTTCACTGCTTCTCCTTTATATAGTAAACGCCTGCAAAAAAAAAAAAAAAAAAAGACACTAGAATGAAATAAGCATGGGGCTAAAAAATCATCTGTCCTTAACTATTTTAGGTGGAGAGAGGCAGGAACGAGGGGTACGAAGCTCCTGGTTGGACCGAAAACAGCTTGAAAAAATATCTGAGATCTCAGATGTCACTAGTGCCAACAAGTACTTTGATTTTTCCTGTCCTAGAACATGATACCATCAGTGTTTAAAAGCTTTGGTCTTCAATTCAGTACATTATCATGAAGAAAAGGGGAATTTATTTTTTAAACTTAACAAATTAACATGCTCTAAATCAATGAAAAGTTTTCTGCATCATTCAATATTAACAGTTAATAAAAATCTATCAATTGGCTGGAGTGTAGGAAAAAACCTCTTCTGAGGTTATAAATCACACAGATAGCAATTCAAGCAGGGCCTGTCATTAGTGTATTAGGGGGAAAATCCATAGATGATGCATAGTTGTTCACAGAACAGCCACAGGTTTTCTGTCCTTAAGCTCGTAACTCAGATTAAGCATCAAATATCATTAAACTTCACCAAATATTGCTCAGCACATAGATTTTAAAGAAAACTAAAAACCAATTTGTGGATGCCTGCTATTTAAGACATCTAGCTCACTAATTGCAAAATCTATAGGAAAGTCTGCACAGCATCAAAGACTTGGTTGATCCTATGAGCAATTCTAAATGAAAAACTGTCTCCATCACAAGTAAATAAAGCACTTAATGCAGAGTTTCTGGCTCTAATGCTGTTTCTCCTGTGGGCTTTGAAAATGACCTTCCTGAAAGCATCAAGGACTATAACTTTTTAGATAAAGAAACTTGTTCTTGTTTTAAGTCTATGTCAGGTTCATTCCCCTATAAGCTCACAGTTTTCAAAAGCAGCGGAAAAAGTAATCCAGAATTTTTTTTAAAAAAGTCCTGTTTCCAGAATGAAGTTGCCTGTCAGCCTGCCTTGGGCCTTAGGTGGAAAAGCAGAGATTAAAGAGTCAGTATTCTTTTTCATGTTTCATCTGCCAGTTTTGTGAATGTCGGAAGAGAACCAGTGGCTGCAGCTAAGCACCCAACTGTGGTATTAAGCAGAAAGTGTGATATGCTCTCTCTCTCTCTGTCTCTCTCTCTCTCTCTCTCTCTCTCTCTGTCTCTCTCTCTCTCTCTCTCTCACACACACACACACACACACACACACACACATGCTCCACGTTAGTGAATTCAAAAGTGATTTTGAGTTTCTAGCACAGGTGTCCACTCTCCGTTCTCAGAGCCATTGATGAAGGTACCTCAAGGAGGGGTGATGGGCACCACAGATGCATCCTCCTATCGCCATGACAATAATGAAGCTCTTTGTTCAGCTGTATGAATGTGAAGGGGGAAATCTCCGATGACTTCACCATTTCCTATTTATTCTATACTTACCTGAATACACCAAGTATTGCAGCTTCTTAATGCATATGCAAACCACTAAAATGTCCTTTTGTGAGACACTTTGCTAAAAGGCCGCTTTTGATATGTGTTCTTCATCTCCTCTTCAAACTGAGTGAGACTGCCTCCTTCTTTCTAAGACACAAATAACTCACTATTTAGAGTCTTTGGCTTTGATTTGGTAGAACAGCCCAACAGGAAGAGACCATGTTCTCTTTTATTCTCCATATTTCTGAAGGCAGACTTGGACTGATTTGTTTTGATTTACTAACAGAATCATGTTCCTGCCACAGACACAGGCTGCCTTTATGTCCTTTCAGTCATCAGCCTATCTCTGTGGACAAAGTTTTCCCAAAGAAAACTGAAATGCCTCTGTTGGGGACTGTGCGGAGCCATGGACGGGTGCTTCAGCAAAGAGGTCATCAGATCTGGGGGCATGGTAGTTATCCTCTACAGGCAGTATACGTACATTTCTTGCATCCCTACCAGTAAGCTCAAACCAAGTGACCAGGTGATATTTGAAAAAGATATTTAATAAAACTGAGCATCTGGTCCTTGGCTGAGGCTGGTGGGGGTGGGGGTGGGGGTGGGGAGGAGGTCGCGTGTTTGGTCACATGTTCTATAACGTTAGCTCTCTGCTATTTTCTTATGTTTGAACTGTATTCATCACCCCCTTCACAGTTAGGGGTAGACGGTGTTGTGATTCTAATAGCCAACAACTGTCCAATGATGGGGGCGGGAACAGCTCAGCCAGGAGAGGTTACAGAGAGGCGCCTCTCCTGGATTCCTCTCACAGTGGGGTCAGTTCTGTTCTCTGAAGGGCACAGTTGGTATCTGAAAGGCACCTTTAGCCTAGAAGGCAGGTTGGTACTGATGAGAGTTTCGTCGTTTTCCTCAGAGCAATGGCAGCCAAAAGCACTTGGTTACACTCCAGAGGAAAAAGGAACAAGCTCCTGTGTGGGAGCGGGGCATACACTGTTAGATCTGGAACCACATGAGATTGTAGGTGAACCTAGGAAAAAGGTACTCGTACCGCTATGGATTCGTGTTTATCCTCTAAAACCTAAGAAAAGGCCATTTAAATGTTTGGGGATTCTCAAGTAGAAATTAATTCCTATAGCACCACTTTAAAGACATAATTCTACAGATGTTATGAAGTGGTTAGTGAATCCGGTGAGGGACACCTGGGCTGCACTACCAAACATTTTGGAAAGCAAAAAGTAAACTTTGGCATGAATCAAAAAGAAGGTGCCAGGTGAAGAGTCTGACCAGGTCATGACAGAAGATTAAAAATATGACCCACATATATATTTCCTCTCTCTCCACTTCCTCTCTTTATAAGTTGAGCACATTGTTATACAAGTACTCCTGGGCTCACTGGTTTCATAAGGATCTATCTCTTTTCAAGAGACAATTAACTATTATTTAAGGATTTTCACAGGTGACTTACATCATGCTTATTTCTGTTTTTCCCCACCCCCACCCCCCAAAAAAGGATTTTATGAAATAGACTGACATGATCATCCACTCATTTTTCTCTATCTCAAACTAAAACTAAAAACTAAAAACAAAAGCCACTGGATTAAAGGGAATCAAAAAGTTTTTGTGTTCTTCAACTTGTCTAATTTTTTATAAACTAAAAATCTCTTTCAAACTGGCACCAAGGTGGCTTTTCTTCTTGAGCTGATTAAGACCACATGAGCTCAGGAAAAGAGTCAGATCCTGCCTCTGGCACAGCTGGAAGGATCCAACTGATTTGCCAGTATGATTTTAAAAAGAAAAAAAGAAAAGAAAGAAAGAAGCTTCATCTCAAAGTCATAAATTTATATTCTGAAGCACCATGAAAAAAAATTATTCCTTGTTCATTTTAAAAGAAGCAAAATCCACGAAGGCATCTTTTAGGGGATGCCCCCCCCCCAAAAAAAAAGCATTGGGACAATATTTGGGTCACCCTTTCCCGCCACAGTGGGGCTGACTCGGTACCTCATCTTAGTTATGTAGACTCCCACGAACAGGTGGGGCCTCACTTAGAAAACACTAATCCTCAGGAAATAGTCACGATCTAAGGCCATTCTAGAATTTTTTACTTTTAAGAATTCTGTTTGTCAGGCTGGCCTGGGGCAAATTAATGGATTAGGTCAAACTTTTCATCAGCTGACCAGTGACAGGCTCCCAGATCTGCTTTGTGGTGTTCACCCTGGTAAGTTAAGGCACTCAGGTAGCTCCTGATTCCCCAAGGAACCCTGTGGGTTTCCCTTACTAGTCAGTCCTTTCACAACCACTTCCTCACATCAAAATGTACCTGGCCTCTCTTTCATTAGGTCTCTTCCCTTTGCCAAATGGCCCTTGGCCTGGGTGATAAAGAAAGCTATATTAGTTTATTCATGAGCCCTAATAAATTTGCATTTATCTTCTCAGGAAACACCGATGCACTTAAACAGACCAAGAGTCATACTGCCTTAACTCAGAAAGATGACACCATAATTTCAGTCTTTTAACAAATAAGCCTTGCAGCCCCTTTCATAGCTTTTACATGATCCTACCAGGGAGGCAGATGTTTTGCTGGCTATGTGCTTCTGAATTGAGATTTTGTTTGTTTGTTTGTTTGATTGATTGTTTTTAGGTAAGAGAAGGTATTAGGAAAAGAAAGTGATCTTTATGTTGATTCAGTACATTCTAATTTGACTTTAACTCCGTTCTCACTTTGACCCTTTCTATGCACTGTATTCTGGGGATACATATTTTAAATTTGCCTCCTTTTGGTCAAAAACCCAGAATCCCCAGCCATCTCAGTGGCCTACCGCATCAGTGTTTTCTTCATGTGGTTCAAAAAACGGGGCTTCTTAGCCTCTTTTCCTTTGTTATATATCTAGAACTATTTGAGATTATTCCTTGTTCCAGATACTCAGCTGATAGACTTATACACCAATCCCTGATTGGGGGCTCTCAGGTTTCTCTGTGAAAATGGCGGGCAGAATTTCATAACCCGTCATTCCTCTATTAACAGTTAACCGGGATGAGAGTATTTGAATAAAAACACACCTTGTTGCATGCAACGGTGGTTTGACAGAAGAGCTGTATGACAGAGTTCGAATTTTACTGCTTTCAGCTTCACCGTGCTGTCTTGTAGCCTAGGAAGCCATGCGTGCAGAATGGCAGAACTTACAATCGCCTACAAAGGGAGCACAATGCTACCTGTGGAGCCTCGCCACCAGGAGAAGATGACAGCTCCCGGGCCTTAAAAATACCCTAAACTGTTGAATAATTGCAGAACAGAACTTGCCACTACTTGAAGCACATATCAAAGCAAGGCTTTTTCAAACAACTATTATGACATAATTATTTAATTTTACAACCATGCATTTAGTGTGTTGTGAGAAAAAAGGAGGAATGGGAGAAGTTTCAGTGTTCCTGGATATAATATTTGAGGGTTTGATTTTTGATCACTTTCAGAGTCAGTGAGATTGGTTCAGACACAACAGGAAGAGCTTCAACAGCCTGAAACACAGCTCTTTTCCAAAGTGACTTCCCTTTACTCATCTACTCCTCCCCCCCAAAA